>NC_072389.2:15444363-15747393 GCF_028885625.2 Pongo pygmaeus | reverse complement strand
GAATATGAACAGAAATGCAGGGGAATGTGGAATGGAATGTGGAATGGAATGCAATGGAATGTGGAATCGAATGGAAAGGAATGTAGAATGACGTGTGGAATGGAATGGAATGGAAAGGAATGCAGTGTGGAATGTTGAATGGAATGGAACGGAATGGAATGTGGAATGGAATGTTGAATGGAATGTGGAATGGAAAGTGGAATTGAAATTAATGGAATGTGGAATGGAATGTGGAATGGAATGGCACGGAATGAGGAATGGAATGGAATGGAATGAGAAATGGAATGTGGAATGTAATGGCACGGAATGTGGAATGGCATGTAATCACATGTGGAGTGGAATGTGGAATGGAATGGAACAGAATGTGTTGTGGATTGTGGAATGAAACGGAATGGAATGGAATTGAATGTGGAATGGAATGTGGAATGGAATGGAATGGAATGTGGAATGGAATGGAATCTAATGGAATGTAGAATGGAATCGAATGGAATTTGGAATTCAATGGAACGGAAAGAAATGTGTAAGAGAAAGGAATGGAATGTAGAATGCAGCACGGAACGGAATGCAATAGAATGGAATGAAATGGAATGTGGAATTCAGCGGAACGGAATGGAATGAGGAATTGAATTGAACAGCATGTAGAATTATATAGAATGAAATGGAATGGAATGGAATTTTGAACGGAAAGGAATGAAATGTGGAATGGATTGATATGTGGAATGGAATGGAACGTGGAATGGAATGTGTAATAGATGGAATGGAAAAGAATGTCTAATGCAATGGAATGTTGAATGGAATGGAAGTGAAAGTGGAATGGAAAGGAATGAAATGTGGAATGGAATGGAATGGAATGAAATGTGGAATTCAATGGAAGGGAAAGGGAGGCATTGTGGAATGGAATGAGGAATAGAATGTAATGTAATGTGGAATGGAATGTGGAATGCAATGGAATGTGGAATGGAATGGAATGGAATGTGGAATGGAATGGAATGGAATGTGGAATGGAATGGAATGGAATGCAATGTGGAATGGAATAGAATGTAATGGAATGGAATGTGGAATGGAATGGAATGGAATGGATTGTGTAATGCAAAAGAATGGAATGTGGAATGGATTGTGTAATGAAAAGAATGGAATGTGGAATGGAATGTGGAATGGAAAGGGATGGAATGTGGAAGGGAATGGGATGGAATGGAATGAGGAATACAAGGGAGTTGAATATGGAATGGAATGTGGAACGGAATGTAATGGAAAGTGGAATGGAAAGTGGAATTTAATGTGGAGTGGAGTGGAATGGAATGTGGAATGGAAGGTGGAATGTAATGGCTTAGAATGGGGAACGCAATGTGCAATGGAATGGAATGTCAAATGGAATACAAAGGAATGTGGAATGCACTGTGGAATGGAATGGTTTGGAATGTGGAATGGAATGTGGAATGGAATGGAATGAAATGTAAAAAGGAATGTGGAATGGAATGTGGAATGGAATGTGGAATGGAATGGAATGGAATGTGGAATGGAATGGAATGGAATGTAGAATGGAATGCAATGGAATGTGGAATGGAATGGAATGTAATGTGGAAAGGAATGGAAAGAAATGTGGAATGACATAGAACAGAATAGAATTGAATGTGGAATCTAATTGAATGGAATGTGTAATGGAATGTGGAATGGGAAGTTGAACGGAATGGAATTGAATGTGGAATGGAATGTGGAATGAAATGGAATGAAATGAGAAAAGGAATGGAATGAAATGTGGAAAGCAACGGAATGGAAAGCAATGGAACGTGGAATGGAATGGAATGGAATATTGAATGGAGTTGAATGGAATACGGAATGGAATGGGATGGAATGCAAGGTTGAAGGGAATATAATGGAATATGGAATCGAGTGCAATGGAATATGGAATCGAGTTCAATGGAATATGGAATGGAATGAAATGGAATGGAACATGGAATGGAATGGAATTGAATTGAATGGAATGGAAAGTGGAATGGAATTTAATTTGGAAAGGAATGGAAAGAAATTGAATGTGAAATGGAATGGAATGGAATTTGGAATGGAATGTGGAATGGAATGTGGAATGGAATGGAATGTGGAATGCAACGGAATGGAATGTGTAATGGAATGGAATGGAATGTGGAATGGAAAGGAATGGAATGTAGAATGGAACTGAATGGAATGGAATGTGGAATGGAATGTGGAATGGAATGTGAAAAGGAATGAGAAATGCAATGGAAGGGAATGTGAAATGGAATGTGGAATGTAATGTATAGGAATGTGGAAAGGAATATGGAATGGGATGGAGTGGAATGGAATGTGGAAAGGGATGGGATGGAATGGAATGTGGAATGTAATGGAATAGAACAGGAAATGGAAAATGGATCGGATCGTGGAATGGAACGTGGAATGTGGAATGGAAAGGAATGGAATGTGGAATGGAATGGAATGGAATTTGGAATGGAATGGATGGGAATGAAATGTGGAAGGGAATGGAATGGATTGCAATGTGGATTGGAATGGAATGTGCAATGGATTAGAATGGAATGTGCAATGCAATCCAACGGAATGGAATTTGGAATGGAATGGAATGGAATGGTAAGGAAGGTGCAGTGGAATGGAATGTGGAATGGAATATAATGCAATGGGGAATTGAATGAAATTGAATGTGGAATGGAATATGGAATGGAATGTGGAAGGGAATGGAATGTGGATTAGAATGGAATGGAATGTGGAATGAAATATGGAATGGAATGGAATGGAATGTGGAATGGAATGGAATGGTATGTGGAATGTAATGGAAATAAATGCAGAATGGAATGGAGTGGAATATGGAATGCAATGGAATGGAATGGAATTTCGAATGGAATGGAATAAAATGTGGAACGGAATGGAAAGGAATCAGGACTTCAATGGAAAGTATAGTGGAATGGAAACTGTAATGGAATGTGGAATGGAAAGTGGAATGGAATTGAATGGAACATGGAATGGAACGCGGAATGGAAAGTAGATTAGAGTGGAAGGGAATGGAATGGAATGTGGAATGGATTGGAATGGAATTCAATTTGGAATGGATTGGAACGGAATGGAATGGAATGGGATGCGGAATGGAATGGAATGGAATGCGGAATGAAATGGAATGCAATGTTGAATGGAATTGTCTGGAATGCGGAATGTAATGGAATGGAATGTGGAATGGAATGGAATGGAATGTGGAATGGAATGGAATGGAGTGGAATGCAATGTGGAATGGAATGAAATGGAATGTAGAATGAAATGTGGAATAGAATACAATGGAATGTTGAATGGAATTCGGAATGGAATAGAATGGAATTTGGAATGGAATGGAATGGAGTGTGGAATGGAATGGAATTGAACATGGATTGGAATGGAATGGAATGTGGAATGGAATGGAATGGAATGAAATGCGGAATGGAATGGAATGGAATGCAACCTGGAATGGAATGGAATGGAATGTGGAATGGAACGGAATTGAATGTGTAATGGAATGGAATGTAATTTGGAATGTAATGGATAGGAATGTTGAATGGAAAGTGGAATGGAATGGAATGGAATTGAATGGAATGTGGAATGGAATGGAATGGAATATGGAATGGAATGGAATGGAATGGATTGTGGAATGGAAAGGAATTGAATGTGGAGTGGAATGCAATGGAATATGGAATGGAATGGAATGGAATGGAATATGGAATGGAATTTGCATTTGAATGGAAAGGAATAGAATGGAATGTGGAATGGAATTGGATATCGAATGGAATGCAATGTGGAATGAAATGTAATGGAATGGAATGGAATGGAATGGAATGTGTAATGGAATGGAAGGGAATTGGGAATGGAATGGAATGGTATGGAATAGAATGGAATGGAAAGCGGAATAGATTGGAATAGAACGTGGAATGGACTGTGGAATGGATTGGAATAGAATCGCATGGAATGGCGAATGGATTGTGGAATAGATTGGAATGCAATGTGGAAGGGTAAGTGAAATGGGATGGAATTTAATGGAATGGAATGTGGAATGGAATGGAATGGAATGTGGAATGGATTGGAATGGAATTCAATGTGGAATGGATTGGAATGGAATGGAATGGAATGGGATGCGGAATGGAATGAAATGGAATGCGGAATAAATGGAATGCAATGCGGAATGGAATTGACTGGAATGTGGAATGTAATGGAATGGAATGTTGAATGGAATGGAATGGAATGTGGAATGGAATGGAATGGAATGGAGTGGAATGCAATGTGGAATGGAATGAATTGGAATGCAGAATGCAATGTGGAATAGAATACAAAGGAAAGTGGAATGGAATTTGGAATGGAATAGAATGGAATGGGGAATGGAATGGAATGGAGTGTGGAATGGAATGGAATTGAACATGGAATGGAATGGAATGGAATGTGGAATGGAATGGAATGGAATGAAATGTGGAATGGAATGGAATGGAATGCAATGTGGAATGGAATGGAATGGAATGTGGAATGGAACGCAATGGAATGTGTAATGGAATGGAATGGAATTTGGAATGTAATGGATAGGAATATTGAACGGAAAGTGGAATGGAATGGAATGGAATTGAATGGAATGTGGAATGGAATGGAATGGAATATGGAGTGGAAAGGAATGGAATAGGTGGTGGAATGGAATGGAATTGAATGTGGAATGGAATGCAATGGAATATGGAATGAAATGGAATGGAATGTAGAATGGAATTTGCATTTGAATGGAAAGGAATAGAATGGAATGTGGAATGGAATTGAATATTGAATGGAAGGCAATGTGGAATGAAATGTAATGTAATGTAATGGAATGGAATGTGTAATGGAATGGAAGGGAATATGGAATGGAATGAAATGGTATGGATTTGGAATGGGATGGAATGGAATGTGGAATGGAATATGGAATGTAATTGAATGGAATGTGGTATGGAAGAGAATGGAATCGAATTAAATGGATTGGAATGGAAGGTTTAATGGAATGGAAAGGAATGTGGAATGGAATGTGGAATGGAATTGAATGGTATGTGGAACGAAATGGAATGTAATTGAATGGAATGGAATGGAATGCTTAATGGAATGGAATGGAATGTGGAATGGAATTGAATGGAATGTGGAATGGATTGTGGAATGGATAGGAAAAGAATGTGGAATGGAATGTGAAATGGAATGGAATGGAATGGAATGTGGAATGGAATGGAATGGACTAATGAATGGAATGAAACGGAATGGAATGTGCAATAGAATGGAAAGCAATGCAAAGTGGAATGGAAAGGAACTGACTGCAGAATGGAGTGGAAGTGAATGCGGAATGGAATGGAATGGAATGCGGAATGGAACCGAATGGAAGGTGGAATGAAATTGAATGGAATGTGGAATGGAATGTGGAATGGATTGGAATGGAAAGTGGAATGGAATGTGGAATGGAATGAAATGGAACGTGGGATGGAATGTGGAATGGAATGGAATGGAACATGGAAAAGAATGTAATCGAATGTGGAACGGAATGTGGAATTGAATGGATTGGAATGTGGAATGGAAGGTGGAATGGAATGGAATGTGGAAGGGAATGTGGAATTCAATGTTGAATAGAATGTGAAATGGAATGAAATGGACTGTGGAATGGAATGTGGATTGGAACGTCGAGTGGAATGGAATCAAACGTGTATTGGAATGTGGAATGGAATGGAATGGAATGTGGAAGGGATTGTGGAATGGTTTGTGAAATGGAATGGAATGGAATGTGCATTGGAATGTGGCATGGAATGGAATGCAATGTGGAAGGGAATGTGTAACGGAAAGTTGAGTGGAATGGAAGGAAATGTGGAATGCAATGTGGAATGGAATGGAATGGAATGTTCTATGAAATGTATAATGCAAAGGAATGGAATATGGAATGGAAAGTGGAAAGGAATGGAATGGAATGTGGAATTGAATTGAAAGGAATGTAGAATGCAATGGAATGGAATGTGGAAAGCATTGTGGAATGGAATGGAATGCAATGTGGAATGTAATGTGGAATGCAATGGAATGGAATGTGGAATGAAATGTGGAATGCAGTGGAATGAAACGTGGAATTGAATGGAAAGGAAAGTGCAATGGAACGTAGAATAGAATGGAATGGAACATGGAATGAAACGTGGAATGGAATGGGGAATGGAATGGGCTATGGAATGTGGAATGGAACATGGAATGGAATGGAATATCAAGTGAAATGGGATGTGGAATGGAATGCAAAGGAATGGAACATAATGTGGAAGGGAATGTGGAATGGAATGTTGACTGGAATGCGGAATGGAACAGAATGCCATATGGAAGGGAATGTGTAATTGAATGTGCTAAGGAAAGTGGAATGGAAAGGAATGGAATGTGTAATTGAATGTGCTAACGAAAGTGGAATGGAATGGAATGGATTGTGGAATGGAACATGCAGTTGAAGGGAATGGAACGTGGAATGGAACGTGGAATGGATCATGGAATGGAACGAAAAATGTAATGAAGAATGGAATGTGGAATGGAATGTGCAATGTAATGCGAAATGCAACGTGGAATGTAATGGAATAGAACGTGGAATGGAACGTGGAATGCAATGGAATGGTTCGTGGTAGGGAAAGTGGAATGGAAAGTGAAAGGGAAAGTGGAATGTAACGTGGAATGGAATGGGCAGTGGAATGCGGAATGTAATGTGAAATGCAATGGAATGGAAAGTGGAATGGAACGTGGAATGCAAAGGAACGGAATGTGGAATGGAACCCGGAATGGAATGTGGAATGGAACCTGGAATGAAAAGTGGAATGGAACGGAATGGAATATGGAATGGAATGTGGAATGGAATGTAATGAAATGGAATGGAATGTGGAATGGAAAGTAAAGGAATGGAAAGGAATGTGGAATGGAAAGAAACGGAATGTAATGGAATGTTGAATTGAAAGGAATGGAAAGTGGAATGGAATGGAATGGAATGTGGAATGGAATGGAATGGAAGGTGGAATGGAATGGAATCGAATGGAATGGAATGGAAGGTGGAATGGTATGTGAATTGGAATGTGGAATGGAACGTGGAATGGAATGAAACGGATAGTGGAATGGAGTGGAACGGAACGTGGAATGGAATGGAAGGTTGAATGGAACGTGGAATGGAACGTGGAATGGGACGTGGAATGGAAAGTTGGAGAAACGTGGAATGGAAAGGAATAGAAAGTGGAATGGAATGTGGAATGGAATGGAAAGGAATGTGGAAAGGAAAGTGGAATGGGAAGTGGAATGGAATAGAAAGGAACGTGTAATTGAATGTGGAATGTAATGGAATGGGATTTGGAAGGTAATGGAATTCAATTTGGAATGAAAGGAATGGAATGAGGAATGGAAAATGTAATAGAAAGTGGAAAACAACATGGAATGGAATGTGGAATGGAATGGAATGTCAAATGGAAGGGAATGGAATGTGGAATGGAATGGAATGGAAACTGGAATGGAATGGAATAGAGTGGAATATGGAATGGAATGGAATGGAATGGAGTGGAATGTGGAATGCAATGGAATGAAATGTGGAATGGAATGCAAAGGAATGAGAATGGAATGTGGAATGGAATGGAATGGAATATGGAATGGAATGTGGAATGGAATGGAATGGAATGTGGAATGGAATGGAATGGAATGTGAAATGGAATGTGGAATACAAAGTGGAATGGAATATGGAATTGAATGGATTGGAATGTGGAATGGAATGGAATGGAACGTGGAATGGAATGGAATCGAAAGTAATGTGGAATGCAATGTGAAATGCAACGGAAAGGAATGTTCAATTTAATGGAATGGAATGTGGAATAGAATTTGGAATGGAATGGAATGGAATGTGGAATGGACCGTGGAATGTAATGTGCAATGGATCGTAGAATGTAAAGTAAAACGTATGGTGGAATGGAACGTGGATTGGAATCTGCAATGGAATGTGGAATGGAAATTGGAATATGAAATTGAATAGAATGGAGTGTTGAATGGAACTTGGAATGGAATGGAATGGAAAATGGAATGGAATCGAATCGAATGTGCAATGGAATGTGGAATGGAATGGAATGTAGAATGCAATGTGTAATGGAATGTAATGGAATGTGGAATGCAATGTGGAATGGAATGGAATGGAATTTGGAATGGAGTGGAATGGAATGGAATGTGGAATGGAATGGAATGGAATGTGGAATGGAAAGTAATGCAATGGAATGGAATGTTGAATTGAATGGAATGAAAAGTGGAATGGAACGTAGTGTAACATGGAATGGAATGGAATGGAACGGAAGGTGGAATGGAATGTGAATTGGAATGTGGAATGGAACGTGGAATGGAATGAAATGGATAGTGGAATGGAGTGGAATGGAACGTGGAATGGAATGGAATAGAATGTGGAATGGAACGTAGAATGGAAAGTGAAATGGGATGCGGAACATAAAGTGGAAGGAACGTGGAATGTAATGGAATGGAAAGTTGAATGGAAAGTGCAATGGAATATAATGGAATGTCGAATGGAACGTGGAATGGGATGTGGAATGGGAAGTGGAATGGAATTTAATGGAGTGTGGAATTGAATGTGGCATTGAATGGAATGTGATTTGGAATGGAATGGAATTGAATGTGGAATGGAAAGGAATGGAAAGTGGAATGGAACATGGAATAGAAAGTGGAATGCAATGTGGAATGCAACGTGGAATGGAATGGTATGTGAAATGGAATGGAATGCAATGTGGAATGGACTGGATTAGAATGTGGAATGGAATGGAATAGAGTGAAATATGTAATGGAATGGAATGGAATGGAATGGAATGGAATGGAATGGAATGCGGAATGCAATGGAATGAAATGCGGAATGGAATGCAATGGAATGAGAATGGAATGTGGAATGTAATGCAATGTAATATGGAATGGAATGTGGAATGGAATGGAACGGAATGTGGAATGCAATGGAATGGAACGTGGAATGGAATCTAGAATAGAATGTGGAATGGAATGTGGAATTGAATGGATTGGAATGTGGAATGGAATGGAATGGAACGTGGAATGGAATGGAATTGAAAGAAATGTGGAATGCAATGTGAAATGGAATGGAAAGGAATGTGGAATGTAATGGAATGGAATGTGGAATGGAATTTGGAATGGAATGGAATGGAATGCGGAATGGAACTTGGAATGGAATGTGCAATGGATCGTGGAATGGAAAGTGGAATGGATGGTGGAATGGAACGTGGATTGGAATCTGGAATGGAATGTGGAATGGAATTTGGAATATGAAATTGAATGGAATGGAGTGTTGAATGGAACGTGGAATAGAAATGAATAGAACGTGGAATGGAATCGAATCGAATCTAGAATGGAAAGTGGAATGGAATGCAATGTGGAATGCATTGTGGAATGGAATGGAATGGAAGGTGGAATGCAATGTGGAATGGAATGGAATGGAATGTGGAATGGAATGGAATGGAATGTGGAATGGAATGGAAAGTGGAATGGAATGGAATGGAATATGGATTGGTATGGAATGGAATGTGGAATGCAATGGAATGGAATGGAATGGAATGTGAAATGGAATGCAGAATGGAAGTTGAAATGAAATGGAATGGAACGTGGAATGGAAGGAAATGGAAATTGGAATGTAACTGAATGGAACTTGGATAGGAATGCAATGGAATGTGGAATGGTAAGTCGAATGTAAGATGGAATGGATTAGAATGGAATGTGGAATGGCATGGAATGGAAAGTGGACTGGAATGGAATGGAATGGAATAAGGAATGGAATGTGTAATGGAACGAGGAATGGAATTAAATGGAAAGTGGAATGGAACTTTGAGTGGAACGTGGAAATGAAGGTGAAATGGAACGTGGAATGGAATGGAATGCAACATGGAATGGAATGAGGAATGGAATGTGGAATGAAATGGAATGGAATGTGGAAAGGAATGTAATTGAATGTGGAAGGCAATGTGGAATGGAATGTGGAATGGAATGGAATGGAACGTGGAAGGGATGAGGAATGGAATGTGGAATGGAATGTGGAATTGAATGGGATGGAATGTGGAATGGAATGTGGAATGGAATGGGATGGAATGTGGAATGAAATGTGGAACGGAATAGAATGGAATGTGGAAAGGAATGAGGAATGGAATGTGGAATGTAATGTGGAATAGAATGGGATGGAAAGTGGAATGGAATGTGGAATGGAATGTTGAAGGGAATTTGGAATGGAATGTGGAATTGAATGTGGAATGGAATGTTGAATGGAATGGAATGGAATGGAAAAGAATGTGGAATGGAATGTTGAATGGAATGTGGAACGGAATGTACAATGGAATGGAATGGAATGTGGAATGGAATGGAAAGTGGAATGGAAAGTGGAATTGAAAGGAATGTCAAATGAAATGTGGAATGGAAAGCGGAATGGAATGTAGAATGGAATGGAATGGAAAGTGGAATGGTATGTGGAAAGGAACTGAATGGAAAGTGGTATGGAATGGAATGGAATGGAATGCAGAATGGAATGTGGGATGGAATGCAATGGAATATAGACTGGAATAGAATGAAGCGGAATGGGGAATGGATTGGTATGGAATGTGGAATGGAATGTGGAATGGGATGCGAAATGGAATGGAGTGGAATGTGGAGTGGAATGAAATGGAATGCAATGTTGAATGGAATGTGGAATGGAATGGACTGAAATTTGGAACGGAATGTGCAATGCAACCTGAAATTGAATGGAAAGGAACGTGGAATGGTACGTGGAATGGAACGTGGAATGGAATTGTATGGAATGGGGAATGGATTGTGGAATGGAATTAAATGGAATGGGGAATAGAATGTTGAATGGACTGGAATGGAACGTTGAATGGAATGTGGAATGGAATGTGGAAAGGAATTCATTGGAAGGTGGAAGGGAACGTTGAATGGAACGCGGAAAGGAAAGTGGAATGGAACGTGGAATGGAACATGGAATGGAATGAGGACTGGAATGTGGAATGAAATGTGGAATTGAATGGAATGGAATGTAGAATGGAATGTGCATTGGAATGGAATGGAACGTGGAATTGAATGTGGAATGGAAAGTGGAATGGAATGCAGAAATGAACGGCATGGAATGTGGAATGGAATATGGAATGGAATGGAATGGAACGTTGAATGGAATGTGTAATGGAATGCAGAAATGAAGGTAATGGAAGGTGGAATGGAGCGTGCAATAGAACGCGGTAAAGAACATTGAATGGAACGTGGAATGGAATGTGGAACGGAAGGTGGAATGGAATGCAATGTGGAATGGAATGTTGAATGGAATGGAATGGAATTGAATGCAATTTGAAATGTAATGGAATGGAATGTGGAATGGAATGGAATGGAATGTGGAATGGAAGGCAATGGAATGGAATGGAATGTGGAATGGAAGGCAATGGAATGGAATGGAATGTGGAATGGAATGGAATTGATTGAAGAATGGAATTGAGGGGAATGTGGAAAGGAATGCAACTGATTGACAAACTGAATGGAGTGGAATGGAATGTGCAATGTAATGGAATGGAAACCAAGGAATTGGAATGTGGAATGGAATAAAATGAAATGTGTAATGAAATGGAAAGTAATGTTGTACGGAATGGAATGGAATATGGAATGGAATGAAAAGGAAAGTAATGGAAAGTGAAATGGAATGGAAGTGAATGTGGAATGGAATGTGGAATGGAATGGAATTGAATGGAATCTGGAATGGAATAGAATGGAAAGGAATGGAAGGTGGAATGGAATTGAATGGAATGTGAAATGTAACATGGAATGGAATAGAATGGAATGCGGAAAGGAATGGAATGGAATGCGGACTGGAATGGAACGGAATTTGTACAGGAATGCAATGGAATGGAATGGAATGGAATGGGAAATGGAATGGAATGGAATCTGGAATGGAATTGAATGGAATCTGGAATGGAATTGAATGGAATGTGGAATGGAATTGAATGGAATGTGGAATGGAATGGAATGGAATATAGAATGGAATGTGGAATTTAATAGAATACAAAGTGGAATGGAATGTGGTATGGAATGGAATGGAATGGGGAACGGAATGGAATGGATTGTGGAATGGAATGGAAAGGAATGGATTGGAAAGTGGAATGGAATTAAAGAAAATATAGTGTGAAATGGAGTTGAATGGAATGGAATTTGGAATGGAATGGAATGGAATGGAATGGAAGGGAATGAGGAATGTAATGTTGAATGGAATGGAAAGGAATGTGTAATGTCATGGAATGGAATTAAATGTGGAATTGAATGGAATGGAATTTGGAAAGGAATGTGTAAAGGAATGGAATGGAATGTGAAAATGAATGGAATGGAATGTGGACTGTAATGGAACGAAATGTGAAAAGGAATGGAATGGAATGGAATGGAATGTGGAATGGAATTGAATAGAATGTGGAATGGAATCTCTAATGAATTGGATTGGAATGTGCAATGGAATGGAATAGAATGGAATGGAATGTGGAATGGAACGGATTGGAATGGAATGGAATGTGGAATGAAATGGAGAGTAGTGTGCAATTGAATGTGGAATGGAATGGAATGGAGTGTGCAATTGAATGTGGAATGGAATGGAATGGAGTGTGCAATTAAATGGAATTTAATGTGGAATGCAATGGAATTGAATGTGGAATGGAACGCGGAATGGAATGGAATGGAATGTGGTATGTAATGTGGAATGTAAAGGAATGGAATGTGGAATGGATGGTGGAAAGGAAATTGGAATGAAAAGTTGAAAAGAAACAGGAATGGAACGTGGAAAGGACAGTGGAATGGAAGGCGGAATGGAATGGAATGTGGAAAGAAATGGAATGGAATGTGTAATGCAATGGAATGGAATGTGGAATGGAATGTGGAATGAAATGGAAAGCAATGTGAAACGGAATGGAATGGAATGTGGAATGCAAAGTGAAATGGAATTGAATGGAATGGAATGCAATGTGGAATGGAATGAAATAGAATGTGGAATGGAATGTGGGATGGAATGGAATGCAATGGTAAATGGAATGTAAAGGAATGTGTAACGGAAAGTGGAATGGAAATGAATCGAATGTAAGGGAAGGTGGAATGGAATGTAATGGAATGTGCAATGGGATGTAATGGAATGTGGAAAGGAATGTGGAATGGAAAGGAATGGAATGTGGAATGGAATGTGGAATGAAATGGAACAGAATGTGGAATCAAATGTGGAATGCAATGGAATGTAAACTGCAATGCAACGTGGAATGGAACATGGAATAGGACGTGGAATGGAATATGGAATGGAAGGTGGAATGGAATGGAATGTGGAATGGAACGTGGGATGGAATGCAATGGAATATGGAATGCAATGGAATGAAGTGGAAAGGGGAATGGATTGGAATGGAATGTTGAATGGAATGAAATGGAATGTGGAATGGAATGTGGAATTGAATGGACTGGAATGTGGAAATGGAACGGAAAGGAATGTGGAATGTACTGTGGAATGGAAAGGAAAGGAACGTGGAAAGGAATGTGGAATGGAATGTGGAATGTGATGTGGAATCGAATGTAATGGAATGTGTAATGGAATGGAATTGAATGTAGAATTCAATGGAATGGAAAGGAATGGAACGTGAAGTGTAATAGAATGGAATGTCGAATTGAATTCAATGGAATTTGGAATGGAATGCAATGGAATGTGGAATGGAATGGAAAGGAATGCGGAATGAAAATTGGAATGGAATGGAATGGAATGTGGAATGGAATGGAATGGTTTGTGCAATGGAATTGAATGGAATGGAATGTGGAATGGAATGGAATGTAAATGAATGCGTTGGAATATGGAGTGGAATGCAATGGAATGTGGAATGGAATGTGGAATGCAATGCAATGGAATGGAATGTGGAATGGAATGAAATGGTAATGAATGAAAGTTGGAAAGGAATGGATGGGAATGTGGAATTGAATGTGGAACGGAATGGAATGGAATGTGGGAAGGAATGTGGAGAGCAATGGAATGGTATGTGGAATGGAATGCAATGGAATATGGAATGGAAAGGAATGGAATGGAATGGAATGGAATGTGGAATGGAGTGCAATGAAATGATATGTGCAAAGAAATGTAATGGAATAGAAGAGAATGGAATCTAATGTTGAATGGAATGTAAATCAATGTGGAATGGAATGTGTAACATAATGTAATGGAAAGTGGAATGGAATGGAATGGTATGTGGAATGGAATGAGGAATGGAATAGAATGGAATGTGGAATGTAATATGAAATGGAATGCAATGTAATGGAATGTGGAAGGGAATGGAATGAAATATGGAATGGAATGTGGAATGGAAAGGAACTGAATTTGAAATGGCATGGAATGGAATGGAATGCAATGTGGAATGGAATGGAATCAGACGTGAAATGGAACGCAATGGTAGGTGGAATGGAATGGAATGGAGTGGAAACTGGAATGGAATGGAATGGAATGTGGAATGGAATGTAGAATGGAATGTGGAATGGAATGTGGATTGGAATAAAATGTGGAATGGAATGGAATGGAAAGGAATGGAAGGGAATGTGGAATTGAATGGAATGGAATGTGTAAAGGAATGGAATAGAATGTGGAATAGAAAGGAATGTAATGCAATGTGGAATGGAATGGAATGGAATGTGGAATGGAACGTGCAATGGAATGTGGAATGGAACATGCAATAGAAAGTTGAATGGAACGTGGAATGGAATGGAAAGGAACGTTCACTGGAAAGTGGAATGGAACGTGGAATTGAACGTGGAATGGAATGGAATGCAATTTCGGAATTGAATGGAATGGAAGTTGGAATGGAATGCGGAATGTTATGTGAAGAATGTGGAATGAAATGTGGAATGGAGTGGAATGAAATGTGGAATGGAATGGAATGGAAAGTGGAATGGAAAGGAATGGAATGTGCAATGGAATGTGAAATGGAATGAAATGGAATGGAACGGACTATGGAATGGAATGTGGAATGGAATGGAATGTGGAATGGAATGGAATATGGAATGGAATGTGGAAAGTTTTGTAAAGAATGTGAAAAGAAATGTGGAAGTGAATGGAATGGAACTTCTGAACATGGAATGGAACGTGGAATGCAACGTGTAATGAAACGTGGAAAGGAAGATGGAATTGAAAGTAGAATGGAATGTTTAATGGAATGCAATGTAATTGAATTTAATATGGAATGGAATGGAATGGAATCTAGAACGTAATGGAATGGAATTGGAATGGAATGGAATCGAATGCAATGTGGAATGGAATGGAATGCAATGTTGAATTCAATGGAATGGAATGTGGAATGGAAATGAATGGGAAGAAATGTGGAATGGAATGGAATGGAATGCAATGAGGAATGGAAAAGAATGGAATGTGGAATGCAATGGAATGGAATGTGGAATGGAATGCAATGGAATGGAATGTGGAATGGAATGGAAAGGAATGTGGTATCGAATGGAATGGAATGTGGTATGGAATGCGGAAAGAAATGGAATGGAATGGAATGGAATATGGGATTGAATGGAATGGAATATGGAAAGGAATGGAATAGAATGGAATGGAATGGATTGTGGAATGGAATGGAAAGTAATGTGGAATGGAATGTGGAATGGAATATGGAATGGAATAGAATGGAATACGGAATGGAATGGAATGGAATGGAATGTGGAACGGAATGTAATGGAATGGAATGTGGAATGGAATGGAATTGAACGTGGAATGGAATGTGGAATGGAATGGAATGGAATGTTGCATGGAATGGAATTGAACGTGGAAAGGACTGTGGAATGGAATGGAAAGGAATGTGGAATGGAATGGAATGGAATGTGGAATGGAATGGAATAAAATGTGAAATGGAATGTTGAATGTAATGGAATAGAATGGAATGGAATGTGGAATGGAATGGAATGCAATATTGAATGGAATGGAATCGAATGCAATGTTGAATGGAATGGAATTGAATGTGGAAAGGCATGGAATGGAATGTGGAATGCAATGGAATGGAATGTGGAATGCAATGGAATGGAATGTGGAATGTAATGGAATGGAATGTGGAATGGAATGAAATAAAATGTGGATTGTAATGGAATGGAAAGTGTAATGGAATTTTTAATGGAATGGAATGGAAAGGAATGTGGAATGGAATGGAATGGAACGTGGAATGGAAAGTGGAATGGAATGGAATGGAATGTGGAATGCAATCTATCCAGAATTGGAATGGAATGGAATGCGGAATGTAATAGAATGGAATTTGTGATGCAATCTGGAATGGAACGGAATGGAATGTGGAATAGATTGTGAAATGGAATGCAGTGGAGAGTGGAATGGCATGGAATGGAATATGGAATGGAATGAATGGAATGTGGAGCGGAATGTAACTATGTGGAATGGAATGGAATAGAATGTGGAATTCAATGGAAAGTATTGAGTAATGGAATGGAAGTGAACATGGAATGGACCATGTAATGGAACAGGGAATGGGAAGAAATGGAATGGAATGGAAGGTGGAATGGAATGGAATGGAAGGTGGAATTGAATAGAATGGAATGTGGAATGGTATTAAATGGAATGTGGAATAGAACGGAATGGAACGTGTAATGGAATGTGGAAAGGAATGTGGAATGTAACGGAATGGAATAAGTAATGGAAATGAATGGATTGTGTAATGGAATGCAACGTGGAACGGAAATGAAAGGAATGAAATATGGAATGGAATTTGGAATGGAATGGAATGGAATGTGGAAAGGAATGGGATGGAATGGAATGCAATGCCATGTGGAAAGGAATGGAATGGAATGCAAAGTGGAATTGAATGAAATGGAATGTGGAATTGAATTGAATTGAATGACGAATGGCATGGAAAGGAATGTGGGATGGAATGGAACAGAATGTGGAATAGAATGGAATGGAACGTATAATAGAATGTGGAAAGGAATGTGGAATGTGACAGAATGCAATCTGGAATGGAAAGGAAGGGATTGTGTAATGGAATGCAACGTGGAATGGAAACCAATGGAATGGAATATGGAATGGAATGTGGAATGGAAAGGAATGGAATCTGGAATGGAATGGGATGGAACAGAATGCCATGATATGTGGAAAGGAATGGAATGGAACGCAAAGTGGAGTTGAAAGGAATGGAATGTGGAATGGAATTGAATTGAATTAAACGTCGAATGGAATGGAATGGAATGTGGAATGGAATGCAATGGAAAGTGGAATGGAAAGTGGAAACGAATGGATTGGAATAGAAATGAACGTGGAATTTCACGGAATGGAATATGGAATGGAATGGAATGGAATGGAAAGTGGAATGAAATGAAATTGAATATGGAATGGAATGGAATGGTATATGGAAAGGAATGGAATGGAATGGAATGGAATGTGTGATGGATTGGAATTGAATGTGGAATGGAATGGAATGGAATGTGCAAAGGAATGGAAAGGAATGCAATGTGGAATGCAAAGGAATGCAATGCGGAATGGAATGGAATGGAACGTGGAATGGAACGGAATTGAATGGAGAGTGGAATGGAATGGAATGTGGAATGGAATGGAATGAAATATGGAACGGAATGGAATTGAATGTTGAATGAAATGGAATGGAATGGAATGAAATGTGGAATGGAATACAATGGAATATGGAATGGAATGTAGAATGGAATGGAATGAAGAATGGAATGTGGAATGGAATGGAATGAAATGTGTAAAGGAATGAGGAATGGAATGGAAATGAATGTGGAATGGAATGTGGAATGGAAAGGAATGGAATGCAATGTGGAATGTAATGTGTTGGAAAGTGGAATAAAATGTGGAATGGAGTGGAATGGAATGCAATGTGGAATGGGATGGAATGGTATTCAATGTGGAATGGAACGGAATGGAATGTGGAATGGACTTCAATACAATGTGGAATGGAATGTAAAGGAATGTGGAATGGAACGTGGAATAGAATGGAATGGATTTGAACAGAATATGGAATAGAATTTAATCTGGAACGAGATGGAATGGATTGTGGAATGGAATGGAATGGAATGCAATGTGGAATGGAATTTAATGGAATGTGGAATGAAATGCGGAATGCAGTGAAATAGAATGGAATGGAACGTGGAAAGGAATGTGGAATGGAATGTGGAATGGAATGTGCAATGGAATGGAATTAAATTCTGAATGGAATGCAATGGAAAGTGGAATGAAATGGAATATGAAATGGAATGCAATGGAAACTGGAATGGAATGGAATGGAAGGTGGAATGGAAGGGAATGGAATGTGGAACGGAAGGGAATGGAAGGGAATGGAAGGTGGAATGGAATGGAATGGAATGTGGAATGGAACGTGGAATGGAATGGAATGGAAGCTGGAGTAGGAATGAAATGGATTTTCGAATGCAATGTGTAATGGAATAGAATGGAACGTGGAAGAGAACGTATTGAAACACGGAATGGAATGGAATGGAATGTGGAATAGAATGTTGAATGGAACGTGGAATGGAATGGAGTGGAATGTGGAATGGAACGGAATGTGGAATGGAATGTGGAGTTTAGCGTGGAATGGAATCGAAAGGAATGTGAAATTGAATCGAATGGCATGTGGAATTGAACGTGGAATGTATTGGAACTGTATGTGGAATGGAATGAAATGGAATGTGGAGTGGAATGTGATATGGAATGGAATGGAAATTGGAATGGAAAGTGGAATGAATTGGAATGAAATGTGGAGTGGAACGGTGAATTGAATGGAAAGGAATATGGAATGGAATGTGGAATGCAAGTGGAATGCAATTTAATGGAATGTGGAATGCAATGGAATGTGGAATTGAAAGTGGAATGTATTTAAATGGAAAGTGAAATGGAATGCAATGGAAACTGGAAAGGAATTGAATGGAATGTGGAATGTAAGGTGGAATGGAATGGAATGCTACGTGCAATGGAATGGAATGGAACGTGGAATGGAATGTGATTTAACGTGAAATGGAATGGAATGGAATGTGGAATGGAACGTGGAATGGAATGGAATAGAATGCGGAATGGAATGTGGAATGTAAGGAAGAATGTTATGTAATGTGGAATGGAATGGAATGGCGTTAAGAATGGAATGGAATGGAATATGGAATACAACGTGGAACAAATCATGGAATGGAACATGGAATGGAACGGAATGGAAAGTAGAATGTAACATGGAATGGAACGTGGAATGGAACGTGGAATGCCAATTGGAATGGAATGGAAAGGAACGTGGAATTGAACGTGGAATGGAATGTGGAATTGAATGGAATGGAATGTGGAATGGAAAGGAATGGAATGTGTAATGTAATGGAATGGAATGGAATGTGGACTGGAATGGAATGGAATGGACTGTGGAATGGAATGGAATGGAATGGAATAGAACGTGTAATTGAATGGAATGGAATGCAATGGAACGTGGAATGGAATGGAATGGAATGGAATGGAACATAGAACGGAATGGAACAGAATGAGGAATGGAATGTTGAAGGGAATGGAATGGAAAGGAATGGAATGTTGAATGGAATGGAATGGAATGAGGAAAGGAATGTGGAATGGAATGAAATGGAATGCGGAGTGGAATGGAATCGAATGTGGAATGCAAAGGAATGCAATGTGGAATGGAATGGAATGGAATTTGGAATGGAATGGAATGGAATGGAATGTGAATTGGAATGGAATGGAATGTGGAATGCAAGGGAATGGAATGTGGAATGGAATGTGCAAAGGAATGGAATGGAATGTGGAATGCAGTGGAATGGTATGTGGAATGGAATGTGTAATGGAACGGAATGGAATGCAATGGAATGTGGAATGGAATGGAATGTGGAATGGAACGGAATTGATTGTGGAATGGAAAGAAATGGAATGGAATACGGAATGGAATGGAATATAATGTGGAATGGAATGTGGAATGGAATGTTGAATGGTATGTGGAACGGAATGGAATGGAAGGTTTTATGGAATGTGAAATGGAATGGAATGGAAACTCGAAAAGAATGTGGAATGAAAGGGAATTTAATGTGGAATGGCAAGGAATGGAATGTGGAATGGAACGTGGAGTGGAATGGAATGGAATGGAATGTGGAATGGAATAGAATGGAACGTGGATTGGCATGGAATGGAATTGAATTGATAGAAATAGAATGTGAAATGGAATGGAGTGGAATGTGTAACAGAATGTGGAATGGAATGGAATGGAATGTGGATTGGAATGGAATGGAATGTGGAATGGAATGGAATGGAATGTCAAGTGGAAAGTGGAATGATATAGAATGGAATGTAGAATGGAATGGAAAGGGGAAGGGAACGTGTAATGGAGCCTGGAATGGAACACTGAATGAAACATGGAATGGAATGGAATGGAACATGGAATGGAACGTGGAATAAAATGTTGAATGGAATGGCATGGAATCTGCAATGGAATGGAATGGAATGGAATGTTGAGTGCAAATGAATGGAATGGAATGTGGAATGGAATAGAATGAAATGGAAAGTGGATTTCAATTGAATGGAATGGAAAGGAATGTGGAATTGAATGAAGTGGAATCTGGAATGGAATGTGGAATGGAATGAAATGGAATGTGGAATGGAATGGAATTTGAAATGGAATGTAGAATGGAACGTGGAATAGAAAGTGGAATTGAAGTTAAAACGGAAGGGAATGTAAGGTGGAATGGAACGTGGAATGGAGTGGAATGGAACTTGGGAAGGAATGGAATGGAATGGAATAGAATGGAATGGAATGGAATGGAAAGGAATGTGGAATGGAAAGGAATAGAATGTAATGGAATGGAACGTGCAATGGAACGTGGAAGGGAATGTGGAATGGAATGGAATGGAATGTGGAATGGAATGTGGAACGGAATGTGGAACGCATTGTGAAATGGAACGTGAAATGGAATGCGGAATGGAACATGGAATGGAATGGAATGGAACGGAATGGAATGTTGAATGTAATGGAATGGAATGTGGAATGGCATGGAGTGCAAAGTGGAATGGAATGTACAGGGGAAAGAAATGGAAAGGAATGTGGTTTGGAATGGAATGTAATAGAATGGCATGTGGAATGGAATGGAAAGTGGTGTGGAATGGAATGGAAAGTGGAATGAAATGGAATGGAATGTGAAATGGAAAGGTGGATGGAAAGGAATGTGGAATGGAATGGAATCTTGAATGGAATAGAATGGAATGTGGAATGGAATCTGGAATGAAATTTAATGGAATGTGAAGAGGAATTGAATGGAATGTGGAAACAAATGGAATGGAATATATAATGGAATGTGGAATGGAATGGAATGTATAATTGCATGTTTAATGGAATGGAATGGAATGTGGAATGGAATGTACAATGGAGTGGAATGAAAAGTCGAATGGAATGTGGAATGAAAAGGAATGGAATGTGGAATGGAACGGAATGCAAAGTGGAATGGAACGTGGAATGGAATGGAATGTGGAGTGGAATGGAATGGAATGGAACGGAATGGAATGGGGAATGGAATTGAATGTGGAATGCAGTGGAATGGAAAGTTGAATTGAATGGAATGGAACGTTGAATGGAATGTAATGGAATTGTATGGAATGTGGAATGGGATGGAATGGAATGTGGAAAGGAATTGAATGAAATGGAATGTGGACTGGAAAGGAAGGGAATGGAACGGAAAGTGGAAGGGAATTTAATGAAAAGTTGAATGGCATGGAATGGAATGTGGAATGGAACGTGGAATGGAATCGAATGAAAAGTGGAATGGAATGAAATGGAATGTGGAATGGAAAGTGGAATGGAATGGAATGGAGCGTGGAATGGAAGAGAATGGAATTGAGTGTAATGGAATTTGGAATGGAATGGAATGGAAGGTGGAATGGAACTTGGAATGCAATGTGGAATGGAATGGAATGGAATGTGTAGTGGAATGTGTAGTGGAATAGAATGGAAAGTCGAATGGAATGTGGAATGAAATGGAATAGAATGTGGAATGGCATTGATTGGAATGTGGAATGGAAGGTGGAATGGAATAGAATGGAATGGAATGTGTAATGGAAAGGAATGGAATGGAATTCACAATGGAATGGAATGTGGAAAGGAATGGAATGGAATGTGGAATCGAATTTAATGGAATGTGGAATGGAATGGAATGGAATTTGAATCGAATTTAATGAAATGTGGAATGGAATGGAATGGAATGGAATGTGTTATGGAATGGAATGTAATGGAATGAGGAATGGACTGGAATGGAATGTCGATTGGAATTGACTGTAATGGAAAGCAGACTTGAATGGAATGAAATGGAATGGAATGTGGAATTGAATGGAATGGAATGTGGAAAGGAATGTGGAATGGAATGGAATGGAATGTGGAATGGAAAGGAATGGATTTTGGAATGGAATGTGGAATGGAATGGAATGGAGTGTGGAATGGGAAGTGGAACAGAAAGTGGAATGGATAGTGTAATGGAATGGAATGGAATGTGGAATGGAAAGTGGAATGGAATGGAATGGAACATGGAAAGAATGTGGAATGGAATGGAATGGAATTGAATGGAATGTAAAGCAAAGGAATGTGGAATGGAATGGAATGGGTGGAATGTGGAATGGAATGGAATGGAATGGAATGTGGAAAGGAATGTGGAATGGAATGGAATGGAATGTGGAATGCAATGGAATGCCATGTGGCCTGGAAGGGAATGGAATCTGCAGTGTAATGTGGAATTCAATGGAATGGAATATGTAAAAGAATGTGGAAAGGAATGTGGAATGGAATGGAATGGAAAGTGTATTGGCATGGAATGGAATGGAATGGAATGTGAAATGGAATGCAGTGGAATGTCGAATGGAATGTGGAATGCAATGGAATGGAATGTGGAATGGAACGTTCAATGAAACGTGGAAAGGAACATGGAATGGAACGTGTAATGGAACGTGGTATGGAATGGAATGGAATGTGCAATGTAACAGAATGGACTGGCATGTGGAATGGATGGTGGAATGGAATAGAATCGAATGTGGAATGGAATGTGGAATGTAACGGAATGGAATGTGGAAATGAATGGAATGGAATGTGTAATGCCATGTGGAATATAATGGAAAGGAATGTGGAATTTAACGTGGATTGGAATGTAGAATGGAGTGGAACGTGGAATGGAATGTGGAATGGAACATGGAATGGAATGTAATGTGGAATGTATTGTGGAATGGAATGTGGAATGGAACATGGAATGGAATATAATGTGGAATGTATTGTGGAATGGAATGTGGAATGGAATGTGGAACAAGATGGAATGGAATGTGGAATGGAATGTGGAATGGAACATGGAATGGAATGTGGAATGAAACAGAACGGAATGTGGAAATGAATGGAATGGAATGTGTAATGCCACGTGGAATGTAATGGAAAGGAATTTGGAATTTAACGTGGAATGGAATGTGGAATGGAATGGAATGGAATGGAATGTGGAATGGAATGTGGAATGGAATGGTATGCTATGAAATAGAATGTGGAATGGAATGGAAGGGAATGGAATGTGGAATGGACTGTGGAATGGAATGGAATCTAATGTGGAATGGAATGTGGAATGGAATGGAATGGAACGTGGAATGTAACGTGGAAAGCAACGTGGAATGGAACGTGGAATGGAACGTGGAATGGAAAGTCGTATGGAATGGAATGTGCAATGGAATAGAATGGAATGGTACGTGGAATGGATGGTGCAATGGGATAGAACGGAATGTGGAATGGAATGCAGAATGAAATGGAAAGGAATGTGGAAAGGAATGAAACGGAATGTGTAATGCCACGTGGAATGGAATGGAAAGGAAAGTGGAATTTAATGTGGAATGGAATGTGGAATGGAACATGGAATGGACTGGATCGCTTAAAGAAATGTGGAATGAAATGTGGAATGGAATGGAATGTGGAATGGATTGTGGAATGAAATGTGGAATGGCATGCAGAATGAGATGGAATGCAAAGTTGGAGGGAACGTGGAATGAAATGGAATGGAATGTGGAATGGAACGTGGAATGGATTGTGGACTGTAAAGAGGAATGGAATGTAGAATGCAACGTGGAATGGAATGCAATGTGGAAAGGAATGTGTAATGGATCATGGAATGGAAAGGATTGATTAATGGAATGTGGAATGGAATGATCAATGGAATGGAATGGAAGGCGGAATGGAATGTGGAATGAAATGGAATAGAATGTGGAATGGCATGGAATGGAATGTCGTATTGAACGTGGAATGGAATGGAAAGGAATGTGGAATGGAACGTGGAATGGAAAGTGGAATGGAAAGTGGAATAGTATGAAATGTGAAATGTATTGAGGAAGGTAATAGAATGTAACGTGGAAAGGAAGGTGGAATGGAATGGAATGCAATGTGGATCAGAATGGAATGGAATGTGGAATGGAATAGAATGGAATACGGAATTGAATGCAATGCAATGTTAAATGGAATGGAATTGAATGCGGAATTGAAAGGAATGGAATGTGGAATGGAATGGAATTGAATGGAATATGGAATTGAATGGAATGTAATGTGGAAAGGAATGGAATGGAATGTGGAATGGAATGGAAAGGAATGGAATGTGGAATGGAATGGAATGGAATGTGGAATGGAATGTGGAATGGAATGGAATTTGGAAAGGGATGGAATGGAAAGTGTAATGAAATGGAAGGGAATGGAATGTGGAATGGAATGGAAAGGTATGTGGAATGGAATGGAATAGAATGTAGAATGGAATGGAATGGAATGTTATGGTGAATGGAATGTGGAATGGAATGGAATGGAATGGAAGGTGGAATGGAATGGAATGGAAGGTGGAATGGAATGAAATGGAATAGAATGTGGAATTGAATGTGGAATGGAATGGAAAGGAGAGCGGAAAGGAAGGAATTATAATGTGAAATTGAAAGTGGAATGGAATGGAATGGAATGTGGAATTGAATGTGTAATGAAAGTAAATAGAATGTGGAAAGGAAGCGAATGGACTGTGGAATGGAACGTGGAATGGAATGGAATTGAATGTGTAATGCAACGTGGAATGAAACGTGGAATGGAATGTGGAATGAAACGGAACGTGGAATGGAATGTGGAATAGAATGGAATGGAATGTGGAATGGAAGATGGAATGGAATGTGCAATGGAATGTGGACTGAAACATGGAATGGATCATGGAGTGGAACGTGCAATGCAATGGAATGGAATGTGCAATGGAAAGTGGAATGGAATGTAGAATGGAATGCAGAATGAAATGGAATGGAATGGAATGGAATGTGGAATATATTGAAATGGAATATGGAATTCCATGGAATGGAAAGTGGAATGGAAAGTGAAATAGAATGGAATGGAATGTGTTATGGAATCGAATGGAATGGAACGGCATGTGGAATGGAGTGGAATGTGGAATGGAATGCAATGGAATGCGGAATCGAATGTGGAATGGAATGGAATGTGGAATGGTATAGAATGTGGAATCGAATGGAAAGGAATGTGGAATGAAATGTGGAATGGAACGGAATGGAATGTGAAATGGAATGGAATGGAATGTGGAATGGAATGTGGAAAGGAATGGAATGGAATGTGGAATGCAGTGGAATGGTGTGTGGAATGGAATATGTAAAGGAGTGGAATGGAATGGAATGGAATGTGGAATGGAATGGAATGGAATGCAGAATGGAAAGGAATGGAATGGAAAACGGAATGGAATGGAATATAATGAGGAATGAAATGTGTAATGGAATAGAATCAGGAATGGAATGTGTAATGGAATGGAATGGAATGAGGAATGGAATGTGGAATGGATTGAGGAATGGAACGTGGAATGGAATGTGGAATAGAAATTGGAATGGAACGTGGAATGGCACGTGGAATGGCACGTGGAATGGAATGGAATGGAATGTGGAATGCAATAGAATGGACTGTGAAATGGAACACAGAATGGAATGGAATGTGGAATGGAATGCAATGGAACGTGGAATGGAATGGAATGGAAAGTGGAATGTAATGGAATGGAAGGTGGAATTGAATGGAATGGGATGAGGAATGGACTGTGGAATGGAATGGAATGGAAAGTGGAATGGAATGGAATGGAGTGTGCAAAGGAATGGAATGGAACGTGGATTGGCATGGAATGGAATGGAATGGAATGGAAAGGAATGTGAAATGGAATGGACTGGAATGTGGAATGGAATGTGGCATGGAATGGAATGGAATGTGGAATGGAATGTGGAATGGAATGGAATGGAACTTCAAATTGAACGTGGAAAGGAACGTGGAATGAAACGTGGAATGGAATTTGGAATGGGATGTGGAATGGAATGGAATGGAACATGGAATGGAACGTGGAAAGGAACGTGGAATGGAACGTGGAATGGAACGTGGAATGGAACGTGGAATGGAACGTGGAATGGAATGGAATGGAATTTGAAATGTGACAGAATGGAAAGATATGTGGAATGGATGGCGGAATGGAATAGAATGGAATGTGGAATGGAATGTGGAATGAAACGGAATGTAATGTGGAAAGGAATGGAATGGAATGGGTAATGTCACGTGGAATGTAATGGAAAGGAATGTGGAGTTGAATGTGGAATGGAATGTGGAATGGAATGGAATGGAATGTGGAATGGAATGTGGAATGGAATGGAATTTGGAAAAGAATGGAATGTGGAATCGAATGGAGGGAATGGAATGTGGAATGGACTGTGGAATGTAATGGAATGGAATTTGGAATGGAATGTGGAATGGAATAGAATGGAACGTGGAATGGAACATGGAAAGCAAAGTGGAATGGAACGTGGAATGGAACGTGGAATTGAACGTGGTATGGAATGGAATGGAATGTGCAAAGGAACAGAATGGAATGGTATGTGGAAGGGATGGAGCAATAGAATAGAATGGAATGTGGAATGCAATGCAGAATGAAATGGAATGGAATGTGGAAAGAAATGAAATGGAATGTGTAATTCCACGTGGAATTGAATGGAAAGGTATTTGGAATTTAACGTGGAATGGAATGGGGAATGGAATGTGGAGTGGAGTGGAACGTGGAAAGGAATGTGGAATGGAACGTGGAATGAAATGTGGAATGTATTGTGGAATGGAAACTGGAATGGAATGTGGAATGAGATGGAATGGAATGTGGAATGGAATGGAAAGGAAGATGGAATGGAATGTGGAATGGAATGGAAAGGAATATGGAATGGAATGGAATGGAGTGGAATGTGGAACGGAATGGAATGGAATGTGGAATAGAATGGAATGCATTGAGGAAAGGAATGTAATGGAATGCGGAATGGAATGCAAGGGAATGGCAGGGAATCGAATGGAATGTGGAAAGGAATGTGGAATGGAAAGGAAGGGAATGTGGAATGCAATGGAATGCAACGTGGACTGGAAGGGAATGGAATCTGCAATGGAATGGAGAATGGAATGGAATGGAATACGGAATAGAATGTTGAAAAGAATGTGGAATGGAATGGAATGGAATGTGTATTGGCATGGAATGGAATGGAATGGAATGTGAAATGGAATGCAGTGGAATGTGGAATGGAATGAGGAATGCAATGGAATGGAATGTGGAATGGGATGTGGAATGGAATGGAATGGAACGTGGAATTGAACGTGCTATGGAACTTGGAATAGAATTTCTAATGGAATGGAATGGAAAATGGAATGGAATGGAATGGAATGTGGAATGGAATGAAATGGAAAGTGGAATGGGATGTGGAATGGAATGGAATGGAATGTGGAATTTAATGTGGAATGAAACGGAATGGAACGGGGAATGCAACGTGGAAAGGAACGTGGAATGGAACGTGGAATGCAACATGGAATGGAATGGAATGGAATGTGCAATGTAACAGAATGGACTGGTATGTGGAATGGATGGTGGAATGGAAAAGAATGGAATGTGTAATGGAATCGAATGGAATGTGGAATCGAACTTGGAATGGAATGGGGAATGTAACGTGGAATACAACGTCGAATGGAATGGGGAATGTAACGTGGAGTGCAACTTGGAATGGAAAGGACTGGAATGTGGATTGGATCGGACTGGAACGTGGAATGGAATGTAATGGAACGCGGAATGGATTGGAATGGAATATCGAATGGAATGTAATGGAATTGAATGTGGAATGGAATGGAATAGATAGTGGAATGGAATGTGGAATGGAACGAGGAATGGAACGTCGAATGGCAAGTGGTATGGAACATGGAATGGAAGGTGGAAATGAATGTGGAATGGAAGCTGGAATGGAAGGGAATGGAATGTGGAATGGAATGGAATGGAACGTTGAATGGAATTGAATGGAATGGAATGGAAAGCGGAATGGAATGGAAAGGAGTGGAACGCGGAATTGAATGGATTGGAATGTGGAATGGAACGTACAATGAAATGGAATGGAACTTGGAATGGAATGGAATGCAACACGGAATGGAACCTGGAATGGAATGGAATGGAATCTGCAAGTGAATGGAATGGAATGTGGAATGGAACAGAATGGAATGTGGAATGGAATGCAATGGAACGTGGAATGGAATGTGGAATGGACTGGAATGGAAAGTGGAAAGGAATGTGGAATGAAATGGAATGGAATGTGGAATGGAACACTGAATGGAACGTGGAATGGAACGTCGAATGGAAAGTGGTATGGAACATAGAATGGAACGTGGAAAATAAAGTGGAATGGAACGTGGAATGGAAGGGAATGGAATGTGGAATGGAATGGAAGGTAAAGTAGAATGGAATTGAATGGAATTGAATGAAATGTGCAATGGAAAGTAATAGAACGTGGAATGGAATAGAAAGGCATGTGGAATGGAACTTGGAATGAAATGGAATGGAACGTGGAATGGAATGGAACGGAACGTGGAATGGAATGGAACGGAACCTGGATAGGAATGGAATGGAATGTGCAATTAAATGGAATGGAATGTGGAATGGAATGGAATGTAATTTGGAAGGTAACGTGGAATGGAATGGAATGGCATGGAATGGAATGTGGAATGGAATGGAATGTAACGTGGAAGATAACATGAAATGCAATGGAATGGCATGAAATGGAATGTGGAATGGAATGGAATGGAATATGGATTGGCATGGAATGGAATGGAATGGGATGGAATGGAATGGATTGGAATATGGAATGGAATGAATTGGAATATGGAATGGAATGGAGTGAAATATGAAATGGAATGGAGTGGAATGTGGACTGAAATGAGGAATGGAGTGGAATGGAACGTTAAATAGAATGTGCAATGGAACGTGGAAAGGAACGTGAAATGGAACGTGGAATGGAACGCGGAATGAAATTTGGAATGGAATTGAATGGAAAGTGGAGTGGAATGCAATGGAATGTGGAAAGGAAAGAAATGGAAAGTGGAATGGAATGTGGAATGAAATGGAATAGAATGTGGAATGTAATAGAATGGAATGAGGAATTGAACGTGGAATGGAATGGAAAGGAATGTGGAATGGAATGCGGAATGGAAAGTGGAGTAGAATGAAATGTGAAATGTAATGAGTAATGTAATTGAATGTAATGTGGAATGGAAGGTGCAATGCAAAGGAATGCAATGTGTATTGGAATGGAATGGAATGTGGAATGGAATAGAACTGAACATCTAATTGAATGGAATGCAGTGTTAAATGGAATGGAATTGAATTTGGAATAGAATGGAATGGAATGTGGAATGGAATGGAATGGAATGGAATGGAATATGGAATTGAATGGAATGCAATGTGGAATGGAATGGAATGGAATGGAATGTGGAATGGAATGTAAAGGAATGGAATGTGGAATGGAAGGTGGAATGGAATGGAATTTGGACAGGAATGGAATGGAATGTGGAATGGAATGGAAGGGAATGGAATGTGGAACGGAATGGAATTCTAAGTGGAATGGAATAGAATGGAATGTGGAATGGAATGGAATGGAATGTTATGGTGAATGGAATGTGGAATGGGATGTGGAATGGAATGGGGTAGAACGTCGAATGGAATGGAATGGAATGTGCAAATGAAAGTGGAATGGAATGGAGAATGGAACACGGAATGAAATGAAATGGAATGGAATGGAATGTGGAATATTTTGGAATGGAATGTGGAATGCCATGGAATGCAATGTGGAATGTAAAGTGGACTGGAATGGAATGGAATGGAATGGAATGGAAAGGAACGGGGAATGTAAAGTGGAATGGAATGGAATGGAATGGAACGGAATGTGTTATGAAATCGAATGGAATGGAATCGAATGACATGTGGAACGGAATGGAATGTGGAATGGAATGCAGTGGATTGTGGAATAGAATAGGGAATGGAATGGAATGTGGAATGGAATAGAATATGGAATCGAATGGAAAGGAATGTGGAATGGAATATGGAATGGAATGGAATGGAATGGAATGTGAAATGGAATGGAATGGACTGTGAAATGCAATGGAAAGTAATGTGGAATGGAATGTGGAAATGAATGGAATTGAATGTGGAATGGAGTGGAATGGTATGTGAAAAAGAATGTGTAATGCAATGGAATGGAATGGAATGGAATTTGGAATGGAATGGAATGTGGAATGGAATGGAATGGAATACACAATGGAATGGAATGGAATTCACAATGGAAAGGAATGGAATGGAATGCGGAATGGAATGGAATATGATGTGGAATGGAATGTGGAATGGATTGTGGAATGGAATATGGAATGGAACGCAATGGAAGGTGTAATGGAATGTGCAGTGGAATGGAATGGAAACTCCAAAGAAATGGGGAATGAAATTGAACGGAATGTGGAATGGAACGTGGAATGGAATGGAATGCAATGAAATGTGGAATGGAATGGAATGGAAGGTGGATTGGCATAGACTGGAATGGAATGGAATGGAATGGAATGGAATGTTAAATGGAATGAAGAATGGAATGTTGCATGGAATGGAATGGAATGTGGAATGGAATATGGAATGGAATGGAATGGAACTTGGAATTGAACGTGAAAAGGGACGTGGAATGGAACGTGGAAATTAATTTGGAATGGGATGTGGAATGGAATGGAATGGAACGTGGAATGGTAGGTGGAAAGGAACGTGGTACAGATTGTGGAATGGAACGTGGAATGGAACGTGGTATGGAATGGAATGGAATGTGAAATGTGACATAATGGAAACCTATGTGGAATGGATGGTGGAATGGAATAGAAAGGTATGTGGAATCGAATGTGGAAAGAAACGGAATTTAATGTTTAAAGGAATGGAATGGAATCTGTAATGCCACGTGGAATGTAAAGGAAAGGAATGTGGAATTTAACGTGGAATGGAATGTGGAATGGAATAGAATGGAATGGAATGTGGAATGGAATGTGGAATGGAATGTGGAATGGAATGGAAAGCGGAATGTAATGGAGGGAATGGAATGTGGAATGAACTGTGGAATGGAATGGAATGGAATGTGGAATGGAATGTGGAATGGAATAGAATGGAACGTGGAATGGAACATGGAAAGCAACGTGGAATGAAACGTGGAATGGAATGTGGAATGGAATAGAATGGAATGTGGAATGGAACATGGAAAGCAACGTGGAATGAAACGGGGAATGGAACGTGGAATTGAACGGGGTATGGAATGGAATGGAAAGTGCGACTGAACAGAATGGAAAGGTATGTGAAATGGATGGTGCAATACAATAGAATTGAAGGTGGAATGCAATGCAGAATGAAATGCAGTGGAATGTGGAAAGGAATGGAATGGAATGTGTAATGACACGCGGAATGGAATGGAAAAGAATTTCGAATTCAACGTGGAATGGAATGTGGAATGGAACGTGGAATGGAGTGGAACTTGGAATGGAATGTGGAATGGAAAGTGGAATGGAATGGAATTTGGAATGGATTCTGGAATGGAATGTGGAATGGCATGTGGAATGAGATTGAATGGAATGTGGAATGGAATGTGGAATGGAACGTGGAATGAAATGGAATGGAATGTGGAATGGAACGTGGAATGTAATGTGGAATGAAAAGAGGAATGGAATGTAGAATGGAACGTGGAATGGAATGGAATATGTAAAGGAATGTGGAATGGATCGTGGAATCAAATGGATTGTGGAAAGGAATGTGGAATGGAATGTTCAATGAAATGGAATGGAAGGTGGAATAGAATGTGGAATGAAATGGAATGGAATGTGGAATGGAATGGAATGGAATGTGGAATTGAACGAGGAATGGAAGGGAAAAGAATGTAGAATGTAATGGGGAATGGAAAGTGGAATGGAAAGTGGAAAAAAATGAAATGTGAAATGGAATGAGGAATGTAGTTGAATGTAATGTGGAATGGAACAGGGAATGGAATGGTATGAAATGTGGAATGGAATGGAATGGAATGTAGAATGGAATGAAATGGAATATGGAATTGAATGGAATGCAATGTTAAATGGAAAGGAATTGAATAGACTGTGGAATGGAATGGAATGGAATGGAATGGAATATGGAATTGAATGGAATGCAAATTGGAATGGAATGGAATTAAATGTGGAATGCAATGGAATGGAATGGAATGTGGAATGGAATGTAGTGGAATGTGGAATGTAATGTGGAAAGGAATGGAATTTTTAATGGAATGGAATGGAATGTGGAATGGAACGGAAGAAAGTGGAATGTGGAATGGAATGGAATGCTATGTGGAATGGAATGGAATGGAATGTGGAATGGAATAGAAGGGAATATTATCCTTAACGGAATGTGGAATGGAATGTGGAAAGGAATGGAATTCAAGTGGGATGGAATGGAATCTGGAATGGAATGTGGAATGGAATGGAAAGGAATGTGGGAAGGAATGGAATATAATGTGTAATGCAATGTGGAATGGAATGGAATGGAATGTGGAATGGAATGTGGAATAAAATGGAATGGAATGTGGAAAGGAAGGGAATGGAAAGTGGAATGGAACATGGAATGGAATGGAATGGAATGTGTAATGCAACGTGGAATGAAATGTGGATTGGAACGTGGAATGGAATGGAATGTGGAATGGAATCTGGAATGGAATGGAATGGAATGTGAAACGGAAGGTGGAATGGAATGTACAATGGAATGTGGACTGAAACGTGGAAAGGAACATGGAATGGAACATGGAATGGAATGGAATGGAAAGTGGAATGGAAAGTGGAATGGAATGCAGAATGCAACACGGAATGGAATGGAATGGAATGGAATGGAATGCGGAATATAATGGAATGGAATGTGGAATATAATGGAATGGAATGTGAAATGGAATGGAATGTGGAATGCAATAGAATGTAATGTGGAATGAAATGTGGAAAGGAATGGAATGGAAAGTGGAATGGAGTGGAATGATATGTAGAATGTAATGTGTAATCGACTGGAATAGAATGGAATGGAATGTGGAATGGAATGGAATGGAATGTGGAATGGAAAGGAATGGAATGGAGTACGGAATGGAATGCAATGTGGAATGGAATGAAATGGAATGTGGAATGGAAAGGAATGCAATGGGGTACAGAATGGAATGGAATATAATGTGCAATGGAATGTGGAATGAAATATTTAATGGAATGTGGAATGGAATAGAATGGAAGGTGGAATGGAATGCGCAACGGAATGGAATGGAAACTCCAAAGGAATGTGTAATGAAATTGAATGTAATGTGGAATGGCATGGAATAGAATGCGGAATGGAAAGTGGAATGGAATGGAATGTGGAATGGATTGGAGTGGAATGTGTATTGATATGGAATGGAATGGAATGTGCATTGGCATGGAATGGAATGGAAAGGAATGGAATGTGAAATGGAATGGAATGGAATGTGGAATGGAATGTGGAATGGAATGTTATGTGGAATGAAATGTGGAATGGAATGGAATGGAACATTGAATTGAATGTGCAATAGAATGTGGAAAGGAACGTGAAATGGAACGTGGAATGGAACGTGGAATTGAATTTGGAATGGAATGGAATGGAAAGTGGAATGTAATGCAATTGTATGTGGAATGGAATGAAATGGAAAGTGGAAAGGGATGTGGAATGGAATGGAATGGAATGTGGAATGGAATGTGGAATGGAATCGAATGGAATGAGGAATGAAATAGAATGGAAAGAAGAATGAAATGGAATGGAATGTCGAATGGAATGGAATGGAATGGAATATGGTATGGAATGAAACGGAATGGAATGTGGAATGGAACGGAATGTAATGGAATGTGGAATGGAATGGAATGAAATGTGGAATGGAATGCAACGGAATGTGGAATGGAATGGATTGGAATGTGGAATGGAATGTAATTAAATGTGGAATGGAACGTAAGGGAAAGTGGAATGGAATGGAATGGCATGTGGAATGGAATTTGGAATGAAATGGAATGGAACGTGGAATGGAATGGAACGGAACGTGGAATGGAATGGAAAGGAACATGGAATGAAATGGAACGGAACGTGGAATGAAATGGAGTGAAACCTGGAATGGAATGGAATGGAATATGCAATGAAATGGAATGAAATGTGGAATAGAATGGAATAGAATGTGGAATGTAACACAGAATGGAATGGAATGGCATGGAATGGAATGTGGAATGGAACGGAATGGAATGTGGAATGGAATGAAATGGAATGGAATGTGGAATGGAATAGAAAAGAATGTGGAATGGAATGGAATGGAATGCAATGGAATGGAATGTGGACTGGACTGGAATGGAATGGAATGTGGAATGGAATGGAATGGAATGTGGAATGGAATGGATTGGAATCAGGAATGGAATGTGGAATGGAATGAGGAATGGAACATGGAATGGAACGCAGAATGGAACGCGGAATGGAACTTGGAAAGGCATGTGGAATGGAACGTGGAATGGAATGTAGTGGAATGTGGAAAGGAATGGAATGTAATGTGGAATGTAATGGAATAGAAAATGGAATGGTATGTGGAGTGGAACGTGGAATGGAATTGTATGGAATGGAATGTGGAAAGGAATGGAATGGAATGGAATACAATGGAATGGAATGGAATGTGGAATGGAATGGAATGGAATGTGGAATGGAATGGAATGTAACGGAATGTGGAATGGAATGGAATGTAATGGAATGTGGAATGGAATTGAATGGAATGGATTATGTTAAGGAATGGAATGGAATGGAATGGAAAGTGGAATTTAATGGAATATATGGAGGAATGGAATGGAATGGAATAGAATGTAATGGAAAGGAATGTGCAATGGAATGGAATGTAATGTGGAATGGAATGGAATGGCACAGAGTGGAATGTGGAATAGAATGGAATAGAATGGAATGGAATGGAATGGGGAATGGAATGAGGAATGGAATGTGGAATGGAATGGAATGGAATGTGGAATGGAAAGGATTGAAATGAGGAATAGAATGTGGAATGGAATGTGGAATGGAATGGAATGGAAAGAATAATGGAATGTCGAATGGAATGGAATGTGGAATGTAATGGAACGGATTGTGGATTGGAATGGAATGGAATGGAATGGAATTTGGAATGTAATGGAATGGAATGTAGAATGGAATGGAATGGAATTGAGTGGAATGTGGAATAGAATAGAATAGAATTGAATGGAATGGAATGGAATCGAACGAGGAATGGAGTGGAATGGAACGAGGAATGGAATGTGAAATGGAATGGAATGTGGAATGGAACGTGTAACGGAATGAGGAATGGAACGTGAAAGGGAAAGTGGAATGGAATGTGGAATGGAACGTGGAATGAAATGAGGAAAGGAGTATTGAGTGGAATGTGGAAAGGAATGGACTGGAATGGAAAGGAATTGAATGGAATATTAAATGGAATTGAATGGAATTGAATGGAATGTGGAACGTAATGCAAAGGAATGTGGAATGCGATGGAATGGAATGTTGAATGGAATGTGGAATGGAATGTGTAATGGAATGGAATGGAATGTGGAGTGGAATGGAATGGAATGCAGAATGGAATGGAATGGAACATGGAATGGAATGTGGAATGGAACAGAATGGGATGTTGAATGGAACGTGGAGTGGAACGGAATGTGGAATGGAATGTGGAAAGCAACGTTGAAATAATGGAATGTGGAATGGAATGGAAAGGAATGTGGAATGGAATGTGGAATGGAATGAATGGAATGTGTAATGCAACGTGGAATGGAATGGAATGTGGAATAGAATGGAATGCAATGTTGAATGGAATGGGAAGGAAAGTGGAATGGAATGCAATGGAAGGTGTAGTGGAATAGAATGGAATGTAATATGACTGTAATGGAATGGAATGGAATGTGCAATGCAATGTGGAATGGAATGGAATGGAATGTGGAATTGAATGTGGAATATAATGGAATGGAAAGTGGAAAGGGATGGAATTCAATATCGAAACCAATGGAATGGAATGTGGAATGGAGTGGAATGGAATGTGGAATGAAATGGAATGGAATGTGGAAAGGAATGGAATGGAATTTGGAATGGAATGGAAAAGAACGGAATGTGGAATTGATTGGAATGGAATGGAATTTAATGGATTGGAATTGATTGGAATGGAATGCGAAATGCAATGGAACGAGATATGGCATGGAATGAAACGCAATGGAATGTGGAATGGAATGGAATGGAATGTTGAAGGGAAGGAAATGTGGAATTGAATGTAATGCAATAGAATGTGGAATGGAATAGAATGGGACAGAATGTGGAATTGACTTGAATGGAATGGAATGGAAATGAATGGTTTGGAAAGGAATGCGGAATGCAATGAAATGGAATGTGGAATGGAATGTGGAATGGAATGGCATTTGGAATTGAAAGTGGAATGAAATAGAATGTGGAATGAAATGGAATGGAATGTGGCATGGAATGGAATGGAATGTTGCATGGAGTGCAAGGGAACGTGGAATGGAATGGGATGTGGAAAGGAATGGACAGCAACATGGAATGGAATGGAATGGAAAGTGTAATGGAATGCATTGGAAAGTGGAATGGAATGCAATGGAATGGAATTTGTGCTGGAATGGAATGGAATGGCATGTGCAAAGGAATATGTAATGGAAAGGAATGTGAAATGGAATGTGGAATGGAGTGGAATGGAATGTGGAATGGAGTAGAATGAAAAGTGGAATGGAATGGAATAGAACGGAAAGTGGAATGGAACATGGCATGGAACGTGGTATAGAACGTGGAATGGAACGTGGAATGGAATGGAATGGAATGTGGAATGGAATGGAATGGAATCTGGAATGCAATGGAATGGAATGTGGGATGGAATGGAATGTGGAATCGACTGGAATTGAATGGAATGTGGAATGGAATGGAATGTGGAATGCAATGGAATGAAATGTGGAATGGAATGGAATGGAATGGAATGTGGACTGTAATGGAATTGAATGGAATGGAATGGAAGATGGAATTGAATGGAATGGGATGTGTAATGAAATGTGGAATGGCATGGAATAGAATGTGGAATAGACTGGAATGGTAGGTGTAATGGAATGGAATACAACGGGGAATGCAATCGAACCGAAATTGGAATGGAATGGAATGGAATGGAATGTGGATTCGAACGGAATGGAATGAAATGGAATGTGGAATAGACTTTGGAATGGAAAGGAATGCAACGTGGAAGAGAACGTAGAATGGAATGGAATGGAATGTGGAATGGAACGGAATTGAATGTGGAATGGTATGTCGAATGGAATGGAATGGAATGTGGAATGGAATGGAACGGAATGCGGAATGGAATTGGATGTGGAATGGAATGGAATGGAATGTGGAATGGAATGGAATGAAAGGTAATATGGAATTGAATGGAAAGGAATGGAATGAAATGAAACGCAATGGAATGCAACTGAATGGAATGGAATGTGGAGTGGAATAGAATGGTAAGTGGAATGGAATGGAATGGAATGTGGAATGGAATGGAATGGAAACTGAAATGGAATGGAATGGAAAGTGTGATGGAATCTGGAATGGAATGGAAGGGAATGGAGTGGAATAGGGAATGGAATGGAATGTAAAGGTGTGAACTGGAAATAGAATGGAATGTTCATTAGAATGGAATGGAATGTTTATTAGAATTGAATGGAATGCAATATTTGTTAGAATGGAATGGAATGTGGAAATGAATGGAATGGAACTTTGTATTGATTTTGGAATGTAATGGAATGGAATTTGGAATGGATTGGAATGGAATGTGGATTGGAATGGAATGGAATGGAATGGAATGTGAACTGCAATGGAATGGAATGGAATGGAATGTGCAATGGAAACGAATGGAATGTGGAATGGAATGGAATGCAACGTGGAACGGAATAGAATGGAATGGAAGGTGGAATGGAATACCAAGGAAAGGAAAGTGTAATAGAATGGAATGTAATGGCATATGGAATGGAAAGGAATGTGCAGTGGAATGAGGAATGCAATGGAATGGAATGTGGAATGGAACGTGGAATGTAATGTAATGCAACGTGGAATGGAATGGAAAGGAAGGTGAAATGCAACGTGGAATAGAATGGAATAGAACGTGGAATGGAATGGAATGGAATGTGAAACGGAATGGAATGGAACTTGGAATGGAATGGAACGGAATTTGGAAAGAATGGAATGGAATGTGGAATGTAATGGAATTAAAACTGGAATGCAATGGAATGGAATGTAGAGTGGAATGGAATGGCATGGAAGGTGCAACGGAATGTGGAATGGAATAGAATGGAATGTGAAATGGAATGGAATCGAATGTGGAATGGAATGGAATGTGGAATGGAATGTGGAATGGAATGGAATCGAATGTGGAATGGAATGGAATGTGGAATGGAATGTAGAATGGAATGTAATTGAATGTGGAATGGAATGAAATGTGGAGTGGAAGGGAATGGAATCTGGAATGGAATGAGGAATGGAAAGAATGGAATGTGGAATGGATTAGAATTGAATTGGTAATGGAATGTGGAATGGAATGGAATGGAATGTGGAAAGCAATGGAATATACTGTGGAATGGAATGGAATAGAACGTAGATTGGAACGTGGAATGGAACGTGGAATGGAACGTCAAATGGAACGTGCAATGGAATGCGGAATGGAATGGGTTGGAATCTGTAATGGAATGTGGAACGTAACGTGGAATGGAACGGAATTGAATGGAAAGGAATGCGTTATGGAATATGGAATGGAATGGAATGGAATGAAATGAATTGGAATGGGATTGAATTTGAAATGGAATGGATTGGAAGCCAGAATGGAAAGGAATGGAATGTGGAATGGAATGGAATGGAATGTGTAATGGAATTTGGAACGGAAAAGAATGGAACGTGGAATGGAACGTGGAATGGAAGGTGGAATAGAACGTGGAAAGGAATGCAATGCAATGTGGAATGAAATTGAATTGAAAGTGGAACAGAATGGAATGGAAAGTGCAATGGAATCGAAAGGAATGCGGAATGTAATGTGGAAAGGAATGGAATGGAATTTGGAATGGAAGGTGGAATGGAATGGAATGGAATGTGGAATGGAATGGAATGGAATTTGGAATGGAATGGGGAATGAAATTGAATGGAAGTTGCAATGCAATGTGGAAAGGAATGGAATGGAATGTGGACTGGAATGTGGAAGGGAATTGAATGGAATGTGGAATGCAATTTAATGGAATGGAATGTAACGTGGAATGGAATGGAATGGAATTGAACGCAATGTGTAATGGAATGGAATGGAATGGAATGTGGAATGGAAAGGAATGGAATGTGGAATATAATGTAATGGAATGTGGAAAGCAATGGATTGGAATATGAGAAGAAATGTGGAATAGAATGGAATGGAATGTGGAATCGAATGTGGAATGCAATGGAAGGTGGAAAGGAAAGGAATGGAATGGAATGGAATGTGTAATGGTATGGAATGGAATGGAAACGTGAAGTGGAAATTCAATGGAATGTTTAATGGAATGGAAAAGAAAGTGGAATGGAATGGAATTGAATGTGAAATGGAATGGAATGGAATGTGGAATGGAATCTGGAATGGAATGGAAAGCAATGGAGTGGAATGTGGAAAGGAATGGAAGGGAATGGAATGTTAAATGGAAATAGAAAGTAATGTTTAATGGAATGGAATGGAATGTGGAATGAATGGAATGAAATGTGGAATGGAATTGAATGGAACGCGGAAAGGAATGTGGAACGGAATGGAATGGAATTTGGAAGGGAATGGAATGGAAAGTGGAAAGGGATGGAATGGAATGGAATGGAATGTGGAATGCGATGGGATGGAATGGAATGTAATGTGGAATGGAACGAGGAATGAAATGTCGTATGGAAAGGAATGGAATGGAATGTAGATTGGAAGGCAACGGAATGGAATGTGGAATAGAATGCAATGTAATAGAATATGGAATGAAATGGCATGGAATGGAAGGTGGAATGGAATGGAATGGAATGTGGAATGGAACGTGGAAGAGAATGGAATGGAACGTGGAATGAATGAAATGGATTGTGAAATGGAACTTGGAATGGAATGCAATGGAACGTGGAATGGAATGGAAAGGGACGTGAAAGGCAATGGAATGGAACATGGAAAGGAATTGAACGGAGAGTGTAATGGGATTGAATTGAATGTGGAATGTGATGGAATTGAAAAAGGAATGTAATGGAATGGAATGTGTAGTGGAATGGAATGGCATGGAATATGGAATGGAATGTGGAATGGAGTCGCATGCAATGCGGAATGGAATGGAATGGAATGTGAATGGAACGGAATGGAATGTGGAATCTAATGTGAAATGGAATGGAATGGAATGTGGAATGGAATGTGGAATATAATGGAATCGAATTTAGAATTGAATGTGGAATGGAATGTGTTGGAACGTGGAATGGAATCAAATGAAATTTGGAATGGAATGTTGAAGGAGTGGAATGGGATGTGGAATGGAATATGGAATGGAAAGAATGAAATTTGATATGGAATGTGGAACGGTGAGGAATGGAATGCTGAATGGAATGGAATGGAATGTGGAATGAAATATGGAATGGAATGGAATGAAATTTGAAATGGAATGTGGAATGGAATGTGGAATGGAGTGGAATGGAATGTGCAATAGAATGGAATGGAATGTGGAATGGAATGGAATGGAATGAAGAATGCAATGCGGAATGCAATGGAATGGAATGTGGAATGGAATGAAATGGAATGGAATGTGGATAGGAATATAATGGAATGGAATGTACAATGGAATGGAATGGAATGGAATGTTGAATGGAATGCGGAATGGAATGCAATGGAATGGAATGAAATGTGGAATGGAAAGGAATGGATTGGAATTTGGAATGGAATGGAATGGAATGCAATGTGGAATGGAGTGGAATGGAATGGAATGGAATGTGGAATGGAATGGAATGGAATGGAATGAGGAATGGAATGTGGAATGGAATGCAATGGAATGTGGAATGAAATGGATTGGAAAGTGGAATGGAACCTGGAATGGAACGTGCAATGGAACGTGAAGTGGAACGTGGAAAGGAACGTGGAATGGAATGTGATTTGGAACGTGCATTGGAATGCGGAATGGAATTTATTGGAATGTGGAAGGTAATGTGAAATGGCATGGATTTGAATGGAATAGAATGTGGAATGCAATATGGAATTGAAGGGAAAGGAATGTGGAATGGAAAGTAATGGAAACTGGAATGGAATTTGGAATGGCATGGAATAGAACATGGGATGGAATGTGGAAAGGAATGGAATGGAATGTGGAATGGAATAGAATGGAATGTATAATGGAATGTTGAATGGAATGGAATGGAATGTGGAATGGAATGGAATGGAATGTGCAATGGAATTGAATGTAATTTGGAATGGAATGGAAAGCGGAATGCAATGGAATGGAATGAAATGTGGAATGGAATGTAATGGACTGTAATATGGAATGGTATGGAATGCAATGGAATGTGGATTGGAAAGGAATGGAATGGAATGGAATGGAATGGAAAAGAATGGAATTCGGAATGGAATGTGGAATGTAATGTGGAATTGAATGAAATGGGTTGTGGAATGGAATGGAATGGAATGTGGAATGGAATGGGATGGAACGTGGAATGGAATGTGTAATGGAATGGAATGGAAATTGCAATGGAATGGAATGGAAAGTGGAATGGAATGGCATGGAATGTTGAACGGAATGGAATGGAGTGGAATGTGGAATGCAAAGGAATGGCATGTGGAATGGAAAGAAGAATGGAAAGTGGAATGGAAAGGAAAGAAATGTGGAATGGAATGAAGAATGGAATGTGGTATGGAATGTGGATTGGAATGGAATGGAATGTGGAATGCAATGGAATGGAATGTGGACTGGAACGGAATGCAATGGAATGGAACGTGAAATGGAATGGTATGGAAATTACAATGGAATTCAAAGGAATTTGGAAAAGAATGAAAAGGAATGTGAAATGGAATGGAAAGGAAAGTTGAATGGAAATTGGTATGGAATGGAATGGAATGGAATTTTGACTGGAATGGAATGGATTGCGGAATGGCATGGAATGTAATGGGATGTGGAGTGGAATGGAAATGAATGTGTAATGGAAATTAGTATGGAATGGAATGGAATGTGGAATTGAATGGAAAGGACTGTGAAATGGCATGGAATGGAATTTAATGTGGAAAGCAGTGGAATGGAAACGAATATAATGGAATGTGGAATGGAATGCAATGAAATGTGGAATAGAATGTGGAATGGCACGGAAAGGAAAGTGGAATGGAACGGAAAGGAAAGCGTAATGGAAAGTGGAATAGCCTGAAATGGAACGTCGAATGGAATGTGGAAAGGAATGGAATGGAATGTGGAATGGAATAGAATGGAACGTGGAATATAATGTTGAATGGAATAGAATGGTATGTGGAATGGAAATGAATGTGGAATGGAATTGAATTTAATGTGGAATGGAATGGAATGAAAAGTGGAATGGAATGTGGAATGGAATGGAATGGAATGTGGAATGGAATGGAATGGAATGTGCAAGTGAATGGAATCTAATTTGGAATGGAATTGAATGTGGAATGGAATGGAATGGAATGGAATGTGGAATGGAATGGAATGGAAAGTGGAATGGAATGTGGAATGGAATGGAATGGAATGTGCAATGGAATGTGGAATGAAATGGCATGGAATGTGGAATTGAAAGAAAGGGAATGTGGAATGGAATGTGGAATTGAATGCAATGCAATGGAATTTAATGTAGAATGGAACGGAATGGAATGCGAAATGGAATGGAATGGAATGTGCAATGGAATGGAATGGAATATGGAATGGAATGGAATGGAATGTGGAAGGGATGGAATTGAATGTGGAAGGGAATGGAATGGAATGTGGAATTCAATGGAAATGATCGTGGAATGGAAAGTGCAATGGATCGTGGAATGGAATGGAAAGGAAAGTGGAATGGAACACGGAATGGAATGTGGAATGGAATGGAATGGAATGGAATGTGGAATGGAATAGAAAGGAATATGGAGGGGATTTGAATGGAATGTGGAATGGAATTTGGAATGGAATGGTATGGAATGGAATGTGGAATGGAATGCAATGTGGAGTGCAATGGATTGCAATCTGGAATGGAACGGAATGGAAGGTGGAATGGAATGGAATGGAAATTGGAATGGAATGGAGTGGAACGTGAAATGGAAGGTGGACTGGATTGGAATGCAATGTGGATTGGAAAGTGGAATGGAAAGCAATGGAATGGAATATGATGTGGAAAGGGATGGAATGCAATATGGAATGGAATTGAGTGGAATATTGAACGGATTTTGGAACGGATTGGAGTGGAATGTGGAATGGAATGTGAAATGGAATGGAATGGAATGGAATGTGGAATGGAATAGAATGGAATGTGGAATGGAATGTTATGTAACGGAATGTGGAATGGAATGTAATGGAATTAGGAATGGAATGAGAAATGTAATGTGGAATGGAATGGAATCTGGAATGAAATGGAATGGAATCTAGAATGGAATGTGGATTCGAATGTGGAATGGAATGCAATGCAATCTGGAATTGAATGTGGAATGGAATGGAAATGAATGTGTTTTGGAATGTGGAATGGAATGGAGTTGAATACAATGTGGAATGGAAAGCAATGGAATCTGAAATGATATGGAACAGAAGGCGGAGCAGAAAGGAATGGAAAGGAATGGAATGGAATGCAATATGGAAAGGAATGGAATGGAATGCAAAGTGGAATTGAAAGGAATGGAACGTTAAATTGAATGGAATTGAATTTGGAATGGAATGAAATGGAATGTGCAATGGAATGTGGAATGGAATCGGATGGAACAGAATGGATTGGAATGTGGAATGGAATGGAAAGGAATGTGCAACGGAATTTGGAATGGAATGGAATGGAATGTGGAATGGAAAGTGGAATGGAATGCAATGGAATGTGGAATGGAAAGTTAAATATAATGGATTGAGGAATGGAATGTGGAATTGAATGGAAAGAATGTGGAATGGAATGTGGAATGGAATGTGAAATGTAATGGAATGGAATCCAATGTGGAATGGAATGGAATGGAATATGGAATGCAATCAAATGGAATGTGGAATGGAATGGAATGCAATGCAATGTGGAAAGGAAAGGAATGGAATGCAATGTGGAATTGAATATAATGGAATATGGAATGGAATGGAATGCAATGTTGAATGGAAAGGAATGGAACGTGGAATGGAATGTGGAATTGAATTTGTAATGGAATGGAAAGGAATGTGGAATGCAAAGGATTGGAAAGTGGAATGGAATGGAATGCAATATGGAATGGAATGGAATGTGGAATGCAAAGGAATGGAATGGAATGTGGAAAGGAATGGAATGGAGTGGAATGGATTGTAATGGAATGTGGAATATAATGTAATGGAATGAGGAATGAAATGGAATGGAATGTGGAATGGAAGGTGAAATGTAATGGACTGGAATGATATGTGAGATGGAATGGAATATAAAGGAATGTGGAATGGAATGGAATAGAAATTGGAATGGAACATGGAGTGGAACATGGAATGGAATGGAATGGAACGAGCAGTGGAAAGAAGAATGTAACGTGGAATGGAAAGTGGAAGGGAATGGAATGCAATGTGGATTGGAAAGAAATGGAAGGTGGAATGGAATGGAATGGAATGTGGAGTTTATTGGAATGGAATATGGAAATGAATGGAATGAAATTTGGAATGGAATGTGGAATGTAACGTAATGGAATGTGAAATGGAATGTGGAAAGGAATGTAATGGAATGTGGAATGCAATGTGGAATGAAAAGGAATGGAACCTGGAAAGGAATGTGTAAATTAAAGTGGAATGGAATGTGGAATGGAATGTCGAATGGGATGGATTGGAATGTGGACTAGAATGGAATGGAATGTGGAATGGAGAGGATTGGAGTGCAATGTGGATTGGCATGGAATGGAATGTGGAATGGAATGTGGAATGGAATGAAGAGGAATGTGGAGTGGAATGTGGACTGGAATGTGGAATGCAATAGAGTGAAAAATGGAATGGAATGGAATGGATTGGATTATGGAATGGAACGTACAATGGAATGTGGAATGCAATGAGGATTGGAGTGGTATGTGGAATGGAATGTGGAGTGTAATGGAATGGAATGGAATGTGGAAAGGAAAGTGGAAAGAAATAGAATGGAATGGAATGGAATGTTGAATGGAATGTAGTGGAATGGAATTTGGAATGGAATGGAATGGAAAGGAAAGTAATGTGGAATGGAATGAAACAGAATGTGGAAAGGAACTTAATGGAATGGAATGGAAAGGAATGGAATGTGTAATGGAATGAAACAGAATGTGGAAAGGAACGGAGTGGAATGGAATGTGGAATGGAATGGAATGGAATGGAATGGAATGGAAGGCAGAATGGAAACAAATGGAATTCGGAATGGAATGCACTTGAATGTCGAATGTAATGGGATGGAATGTGGAATGTAACGTGAAAAGGAATTGAATGGGATGCGGAATGGAATATTGAATGGAATAGAATGGAATATGAAATGGAATGTGGAATGGAATGTGGAATCGAATATGGAAAGGAATGGAACGCAATGTGGAATGCAAAGTATCATTGAGTGTGCAATGGAATGGAATGGAATGTGGAATGGAATGGAATGGAGTGTGAAATGCATTGCAAAGGAATGTGGAAAGGAATGTGGAATGGAATAGAATGTGGAATGGAATGGAATGGAATATGGAATGGAATGGAATGGAATGCGGAAATGAATGGATATGAACGGAATGGAATGTGAAATGGAATGTAGAATGGAATGCTAAATGGAATTGAATAGAATGTGGAATGGAATGGAAAGGAAAGTAGAATGGAATGTGGAATGGAATGGAATGAAATGTGGAATGCCATGCGGCATGGAACGGAATGCAACGTGGAATGGAATGGAATGGATTGTGGATTGGAAAGTACTGGAATGGAATGGAAAATGGAATGGAATGTGGAATGGAAAGGAATGCAATGGAATGGAATGTGGAATGGAATGGAATGCAATTCAAGGTGGAATTCAATGGAAAGGAAAGGAATGGAATGGAATGGAATGGAATACAAAATGCATTGTGCAATGAAATGGAAACCAATGTGGAATGGAAACGAATGGAAAGCAATGTGGAGTGGAATGTGAAATGGAATGGAAATGAATGTGAAAAGGAATGGAACTGAATGTGGAATGGAATGGAATGGAATGTGAAGAGGAATGGAATCGAATATGTAGTGCAATGCGGAATAGAATGGAATGGAATGATGAATGGAATGGAAAGGAATGTGGAATGGAACGTGGAATGGAATGTGGAATTGAATGGAAAGGAATGTGAAATGCAATAGAAAGGCATGTGAAAAGGAATGGAATTGAATGTGGAATGCAATGGAATGGAATATGAAGAGGAATGTAATGGAATGTGGAATGGAATGGAAAGGAATGTAGAATGGAATGGAATGCAACGTGGAATGCAATGTTGAATGGAACGTGGAATGAAATGGAATGGAATGTGGAATCGAATTGAATGGAATGTGGAATGGAATGGAATGGAATTTGAAATGGAATGGATTGGAATGTGGAATGGAATGTAACGGAGTGTAATGTGGAAAGGAATGTGGAATGGAATGTGGAAAGGAACGTGCAATGTAATATGGAATGGAATGGACTGAAATGTGGAATGGAATGAAATGTAATGTGGAATGGAATGTGGAATGGAATATGCATTGGAATGTTGAATGGAATATGCAAGGGAATGTGGAATGGAATTGAGCGAAAGGTGGAATTGAACGTGGACTGGAATGGAGTGGAATGTTGAACTGAATGCTGTGGAATATGGAATGCAATGGAGTGGAATGTGGAATGGAATGTGGAAAGGAATGGAATGGAATGTGGAAAGCAATATGGAATGGAATGGAACGTGGAATGGAACGTGGAATTCAACTTAGAAAGGAACGTGGAACGGAACATGGAATGGAACGTGGAATGGAAAGTGGAATGGAAACTGGAAAGGAATGTGGAATGGAGCGTGAAATGGAACGTGGAATCGAAAGTGGAATGGAAAGTGGCATGGAACGTGGAATGAATTGTGGAAAGAAATGGAATGGAATGTGGAGTGGAAAGTGGAAAGGAAATTGGAATGGAAGGTGGAATGGAAAGGAATGGAAAGTGTAATGGAATCTAATGGAAAGTGTAATGGAATGGAATGGAATGGAAGGTATAATGGAATGGAATGCAATGTGGAATGGAACTTGGAATGGAATGGAATGGAATGTGGAATGGAATGGATTGGAAATCGCAATGGAATGGAGTGGAATGTTGATTGGAAACTGGAATGAAATGGAATGGAATGCGGAATGGAATGGAATGAAGTGGAATGTGGAATGGAATGGAAAGGAATGTGGAATGGAATGCAGAATGGAATGTGGCATCAAATTTGGAATGAAATTTGGAATGGAATGTGGAATGTAGTGGAATGCATTGTGAACTTGAATGGAATGGAATGCAAGGGAACGTGAAATGGAATAAAATGTGGAATGGAACTCAATAGAATCTTAAATGGAAAGGAGTGGAATGTGGAATGGAACGGAAAGAATGTGGAATGGAAGGTGGAATGGATTGGAATGGAATATAGAATGGAATGGAATATGGAATGTAATGGAATTGAAACGAGTGGAATGGAATGTGGAATGGAAGACAATGTAATGTGGAATGGAATGGAATGGAACGTGGAATGGAATGCAATGAAAAGTAATGGAATGTGGAATGGAAAGGAATGGAACGTGGAATGGGATGTGGAATATAATGTGGAATGGAACGCAATGGAAAGTGGAAAGAAAAGGAATGGAATAGGGATTGGAATGGAATGTAAAGTGGAATTTAATGTAATGGAATGGAATGTGCATTGGAAAGGAATAGAACAGAAGGTGGAAAGGAATTTAATGGAATGGAATGGATTGGAATGGAAAGTGGAATGTAATGGAATGGAATGTGGAATGGAATGGAATGTAATGGAATGTGGAATGGAATTTAATGGAATGGAAAGTGGAATGGAATGCAATGAAAAGTAATGGAATGTGGAATGGAAAGTAATGGAACGTGGAAAGGAATGTGGCATGGAATATGAAAAGGAACGCAATGGAAAGTGGAAAGAAAAGGAATAGAATAGGGATTGGAATGGAATGTAAAGTGGAATTTAATGGAAAGGAATGGAATGTGGAGTGGAAAGGAATAGAACAGAAGGTGGAAAGGAATTTAATGTAATGGAATGGATTGGAATGGAATGTGGAATGTAATGGAATGGAATGTGGAATGGAATTGAATGGAATGTGGAAAGGAACGTGAAAAGGAATGGAATGGAATGTGAAATGGAATGGAATGGAAACGAATGTGGAATCGAATGCAATAGAAATTGGAAAGGAACATGGAGTGGAACGTGGAATGGAATGGAATGGAACGTGGAGTGGAAATTGGAATGCAATGTGGAATGGAAAGTGGAACAGAATGGAATGCAATGTGGAATTGAATGAAATGGAAAGTGTCAGGGAATGGAAGAGAATGTGCAATGTATTGAAATGGAATGTGGAAATGAATGGAAGGGGATGTGAAATGGAGTGTGGAATGGAATGGAATGGAATGTGAAATGGAATGTGGAGTTGTAAGGAATGGAATGTGGAATGGAAAGTTGCATGGAAAGCAAAGGAACCAGGAACGGAATGTGGAATGAAAAGTGGAATGGAATGTGGAGTGGAATGGAATGGAATGTGGAATGGAATGTGAAATGCAATTGAATGGAATGCAGAATGGAATGTGGAATGGAATGGAATGGCATTTAGAAAGGAATGTGGAAAGGAATGTGGAATCGAAAGTGGAAAGGAATGGAATGCAAGGTGTAATGGAATGTAGAATTGAAAGAGCAATGGAATGCACTGCAATATGGAATGGAAGGGAATGGAGTGTGCAATGCAATGGAATGAAATGTGGAATGGAGTGCAATGGAAAGGAAAGGAAAGTGGACTAGAATGGAAAGGAATGGAATGAAATGTTAAATGGAATGTAATGTAATGGAATGGAATGTTGAATGGAATGGAGTGGAATGTGGAATGGAATGCAGAATGGAATGGAGAGGAAGGTGGAAAGGAATGGAGTGCAGTGAGGAAAGAAATGGAATGCAATGTGGAAGGGAATGTGGAATTGAATGGAATGGAAAGAGGAATGGAAAGTGGAATGGAACGTGGAATGGAATGGAATGGAATGTGGAATGGATTGGAATGGAATGGAATGTGATTTGGAATGCAATGGAATGTGGAATGGAATGGAATGGAATGCAATGGATTGGAATTTGAAATGGAATGGAATGGAATGCTGAATGGAATGGAATGGAATGTGGAATGTAATGGAATGGAAAGTGGAATGGAAAGGAAAGGAATGCAAAGTAGAATGGAATGGAATGGAATGGAAAGTGGAATGGAATGGAATGGAATAGAATGGAACGTGGAATGGAACATGGAATGGAAAGGAATGGAACATGGAACGGAACGTGGAATGGAATGAAATGGAATGTGGAATAGAACGTGTAATGGAATGCAATGGAAAGTGGAATGGTACGTTGAATGGAATGTAGAATCGAACGTGGAATATAAAGAGGAATGGAATGTGGAATGTGGAATGGAACGGAATGGAATGTGGTATGGAATGGAATGGAATGTGGTATGGAATGGAATGGAATATGGAATAGAACGTGGAATGGAATGGAATGCAATCTGGAAAGGAATGTCAAATGGAATTGAATTGAATGTTGAATGAAATCCAATAGAATGTGGAATGGAATTTGGAATGGAATGTGGAATGGAATGGAATGGAATGCAATCTGTAATGAAAAGGAATGGAATGTGGAATGGAATGGAATGGAATCTGGAATGGAAAGGAATGGAATGTAGAAAGGAATGGAATGCAGAACGGAATGGAATGCTATGTGGAAAGAAACGTGGAAGCCAGTGGAATGGAATGTGGAACGGAATGTGGAATGGAATATGGAATGGAATGGAATGGAATGGAATGTGAAATGGAATGTGGAATGAAATGTAATAAAATGTGGAAGAGAATGTAATGGAATATGGAATGGAATTGAATGGAATGAGGAATGGAATGGAATGCACTGTGGAATGGAACGAAATGGTACATAGAATGGAAAGTGGAATGGAATGGAAGGTAACATAGAATGTGGAATGGAATGGAATGCAATAGAATTTCGAATTGAATGGAATGCGGAATCGAACGGAATGGAATGGAATGGAATGCGAAATGGAATGGAATGGAATGTGGAATGGAATGGAATGTGGAATGTGGAATAGAATGGAATCTGGAAAAAAATGGAATGCAATGTAATGTGGAATGCATTGGATAGGAATGAAACGTGGAATGGAATGGAATGGAATGTGGAATGAAATGTGGAATGGATTGGAATGGAATGTGGAATGGGTTGAAATGTGGAATGTGGAATAGAATGGAATGTGGAATGGAGTGGAATGTAATATGGAATGCAATGGAAATGATTGGATTGTGGAATGCAATGGAATGGAATGGAATGTTGTGTGGAATGCAATGTGGAATGTGGAAGAGAATGGAATATGGAATGGAATGGAATGGAATGGGGAATGCAATGGAAAGGAATGGAATGTGGAATGGAATGGAATGGAATGCGGAATGGAATGGAACGGAGTGCAATGTGAAACGGAATGGAATGGAATGTGGAATGGAATGGAATGGAATTTGGAATGGAATGGAATGGAATGTAGAACACAATGTGGAATGGAATCTGGAATGGAATGGAATGGAATGGAATGGAATGGAATTTGTAATGGAATGTAATGAAATGTGGAATGGAATGGAATGGAGTGCAATGTGAAATGGAATGGAATGGAATGTGGAATGGAATGGAATTTGGAATTGAATGGAATTAAATGAAAAAGTAAATGGAATGGAATTCAATATGAAATGGAATGGAAGGGAACATGGATTGGAATGTTATAGAATAGAATGGAATGCAGAATGAAATGGAATGCACAGTTGAATGGAATGTAATGGAATGGAATAGAATGTGGAATTGAATGAAGAAATGAATGTAATGGAATGTAGAATGGAATGGAATGAAATGTGGAATGGAATGGAGTGGAATGGAATGTGGAAAGGAAGGGAATGGAATTTGGAATGGAATGGGATGGAATGTGGAATCAAATAGAATGCAATGGAATGTAGTATGGAAGGGAATGGAAAGTGTAAAGGAATGCAATGGAATGTGGAATGGAATGCAACGTAATGTGGAATGGAATGGAATGGCAAGTGGAATGGAACGGAATTAAATGGAATGGAATGTGGAATGGAATGGAATGGAATGGAATTTGGAATGGAATGGGATGGAAAATGGAATGGAATGGAATGCAATGGAATGTGGAATGGAAGGGAATGCAATGTGAAAAGGAATGCATTGGAACTTGGAATGGAATGCAATGTAATCCGGAATGAAATGGAATGGAAATTGGAATGGAACGGAATGGAATGGAATGGAATGTGCAATGAAATACACTGGAATGTGGAATGGAATTGAAAGGAAAGTGCAATGGAATGGAATGGAATGGAATGGAATTTGGAATTTATTGGAATGGAAAGGAATGTGTAATGAAATGTAATGTACTGTGGAATGGAACAGAATGGAATGCGAAATGGAATGTGGAAACTTTTGGGATGAAATTCGGAATGGAATGTGTAATGGAATGTAACAGAATGGAATGTGAATTGGAACGTGGAATGGAATGCGGAATGGAATGGAATGGAATTGAATGGAATGTGGAATGGAATGGAATGTAATGTGGAATTGAAGGGAATGGAATGTGGAATGGAGACAGAGTGGAATCTGGAATTGAATGTGGAAAGGAATGAATTGCTCAATGGAATGGAATGGAATGTGGAAAGGAATGGAATGGAAAGGAATATGGAAGGGAAAGGAATGGAATGGATAGGAATATGGAATGGAAGGGAATGTAATGTGGAAAGGAATGGAATGGACTGTGGAATAGAATTTGGAATAGAATGGAATGGAAAGTGGAATGGAATGGAACGTGGAATGGAGTGGAATGGTAGTGAAGTGGAAAGTGGAATGGAATGGAATGGAATGTGGAATTGAATGTGGAATGGAATGGAATGGAATGTGGAATTGAATGTGGAATGGAATGGAATGGAATGTGGAAAGGAAAGGAATGGAATGTTGAATGGAATGGAAAGGAATGGAATGTGGAATGGAATAGAATAGAATGTGGAGTGGAATGGAATGGAATGTGGAATGCAATGGAAAGGAATGGAACATGGAATGGAGTGGAATGGAATGTGGAATGCAATGGAATGTGGAATGTAGTATAGAATGGAATGTGGAAAGGAAAGGAATGGAATATGGATTGCAATGGAAAGGAAGGGAATATGGAATGCAATGGAATGGAATGGAATGTGGAATGGAATGGAATGTGGAATTTGGAATAGATTGTAATGTGGAATGGAATGGAATCGAATGTGTAATGCAATGGAAAGGAATAGAATGTGGAATGGAATAGAATGGAATGTGGAATAGAATGTGGAATGGAACGGAATGGAATTTGGAATGTAATGTGGAATGGAATCGAATGGAATGTAATGGAATTTGGAAAGGAATGGAATGGAATGTGGAATGCAATGGAATGGAGTGCAATTTGAAATGGAATGGAATGGAATGGTATGTGGAATGGAATGGAATGGAATTTGGAATGGAATTGAATGAAATGCGGAATGAAATGGAATGGAATGAAATGGGAAATGGAATGGAAGGGAATATGGAATGGAATGGAATGTTATGTGGAATGGAATAGAATGGAATGTGGAATGAAATGCGGAATGGAATGGAATGCAATGTTGAATGGAATGGAATGGAATGAAATGTGGAATTGAACGAACAATGGAATGCAATGGAATGTAGAATGGAATGGAATTGAATGTGGAATGGAATGGAATGGAATGGAATGTGGAATGGAAGGGAATGGAATGGAATGGAACGTGGAATGGAATGGAACGTGGAATGCAATGGAACGGAATATGGAATGGAAGATAGAATGGAATGGAATGGAATGTGGAATGGAAGATGGAATGCAATGAAATGGAACGTGGAATGGAATGGAAAGTAATGTGAAAAGGAATGATGAATGGAATTGAATAGAATGGAATGGAATGTTGATTGTAATGGAATGGAAAGTGGAATGGAATGTGGAATGGAATGGAATGGAACGTAGAATGGAATGCGGAACAGAATGTAATAGAATGTGGAATGGAAGGGAATGGAATGTGGAATGGAATGTGCAATGGAATGTGAAATGGAATGGAATGGATAGTGGAATGGAATGAGGAACGGAACATGGAATGGAATGGAATGAAACATGGACTGGAACGAGGAATGAAAGGTAGAGTGGAACGTGTAATGGAAAGTGAAATGGATCATAGAATGGAATGCGGAATGGAACGTGGAGTGGAATGGAATGTAATGGAATGTGGAATGGAATGGAATGGGTTGTGGAATGGAGTGGATATGGAATGTAGAATCAAATGAATTGGAATGTGGAATGGAATGGATTGGAAGGGAACGAAATGGAATGTGGAATGGGATGGAGTGGAACGTGGAACGGAATGTAGAATGGAATGTGGAGTAGAATGGAATGGACTATGGAATGGAATGGAAAGGAATGGAAAGTGAAATGGAAAGGAATAGATTGTGGAATGGAATGGTGTGGAATGTGGATTGGAATGTGGAACGGAATGGTATGGAATGTGGAAGGGAAAGGAATGGAACGTCTAATGGCATGTAGAATGCAATGGGGAAAGAAATGTAATGGAATGTGGAATGGAATGAGGAAAGGAACATGGAATGGAATGGAAAGGAACGTGGAATGGAATGTGGAATGGAGTGTGGAATATAATGGAATGGAATGGAACGGAACGTGGACTTGAATAGAGTGGAATGTAACGGAATTTGTAATGGAATGCTAAGGAATGTGGAATGGAATGGAATGGAATGGAATGAAATGGAATGCGGAATGCAATGTGGAATGGACTGGAAAAGAATGTGAAATGGAAAGGAATGGAATGAAGAATGGAATGGAATGTGGAATGTGTTGAAATGGAAAGGAATGTGGATTGCAATGGAATGGAAAGGAATGGAATGTGGAATGGAATGGAATGGATTGTGGAATTGAATGGAATGGAATGTGGAGTGGAATGGAATGGAATGTGGATTGGAATGGTATGGAAAGGAATATAAAAGGGAATGGAATGGAATGTGGAATAGAAGGGAATGGAATGGAATGGAATGTGGAATGGGAAGGAATGAAATATGGAATGGAATGAGGAATGGAAAGGAATGGAGTGTGCAATGGATCGTGGAAAGGAATGGAATGGAAGGTGGAATGGAATTGAATGGAATGTGTAATGAAATGAGGAATGGAATGGTAAAGAATGGAATGGAATATGGAACGTAATGGAATGGAATGTGTAATGCTATGGAGTGGAATGTGGAATGGAATGTGGAATGTAGTGGAATCGAATGTGGAATGGAGTGTGGAATGGAATAGAAAGGAACGTGGAATGGAATTGAATGGAATCTGCAATGGAATGGAATGGAATGCAATGAGGAATGGAATGTGGATTGGAATGTTGAATGGATTCAAAGGAATGTGCAATGGAAGGGAATGGAATGTGGAATGGAATGGAATGAAATGTGGAATGGAAGGGAATGGAAGGCGGAATGCAATGGAATGTAATGTGGAATTGAATGGAATCGAATGGAATGTGGAATAGAAGGGAATGGAACGTGGAATGGAATGGAATTTGGAATGGAATGGAATGGAATGGAAAGTGAAATGGAATTGAATGGAATGTGGAATGGAAGGGAATAGAATTTGGAATGGAATGGAATGGAATAGAATGTGGAATGGAATGGAATAAAATGTGGAATGGATTAGAATTTAATGTGGAATGGAATGGAATGGAATGGAGTACGGAATGGAATGAAATGGAATGTGCAATGGAATGTGGAATGGAATGCAATTTGGAATGGAATGGAATGGAATGTGGAAGGGAATGGAATCTAATGCAATGTGAAATGGATTGGAATGGAATGCGGAATGCAATGGAATGGAATGTGGAATGGAATGGAATGGAATAGAATGTGAAATGCAATGGAATGGAATGTGAAATGCAATGGAATGGAATGTGAAATGGTATGTAATGGAATGTGGAATGGAATGGAATAGAAGGTGGAAAGGAATTTGGAATTGAATGCAATGGAATGTGGAATTGAATGAAGAATGGAATGGAATGGAATGTGGAATGGATAGGAATGGAAACTGGAATGGAATGGAATGGAATTCGGAATCGAATGGAATTGAATGGAATGTGGAATGGAATGGAAGGGAATGGAATAGAATGGAATGGCATGTGGAATGGAAAGGAATGGAATACGGTATGTAAAGTGTAATGGAATTGAACGGTATGTGGAATGGAACGTAGAAAGAATGGAATGGAACTTGGAATGGAATTGAATGGAATGTGTAATGGAATGAGGAATGAAATGGAATGGAATGGAAAGGAATGTGGAATGGAATGGAAAGGAATGTAGAATTGAATGTTGAATGGAATGGAATGGAATGTTAAAAGGAATGTGGAACGGAATGGAATGGAATCTGGAGTGGAATGGAATGGAATGATTAATGGAATGTAGAAGGAAATGTGGAATGGAATGGAATGGAATGTGGAATGGAATGTGGAATGGTATGCTAAATGGAATGGAATAGAACATGGAATGGAATGAGGCATGGAACGTGGAATGGAATGGAAAGGAAAGTGAAATGGAACGTGGAATGGGACTTGGAATGGAAAGTGTAATGGAATGGAACGTGGAATGAAATGGAATTGAAAGTGGAATGTAATGGAACGGTGGGTGAAGTGGAGTGGAATGGAACGTGGAATGGAATGTGGAATGCAATGGAATGGAATGTTCAGAGGAATGGAATGGAATGTTGAAAGAAATGTGAAATAGAACGTGGAATGTAATGGAAGGGAAAGGAATGTGGAATGGAATGTGTAATGGAACCTGGAATAGAATTGAATGGAATATGGAACGGAATGTGGAATGGCATGGAATGGAAAGTGGAATGGAATGGAATATGGATTGGAATGAAAAGGAATGTGGAATGGAATGGAATGGAAAGTGGAATGGAAAGTGGAATGGAATAGAATGGCAATGAATGTTGAATGGAATGTGAAATGGAATGGAATGGAATGTGGAATGGAATGGAATGGAGTGGAAAGTTGAATGGAAAGGAATGGAATGTGGAATAGAATGGAATCGAAAGTGAAATGGGATTGAATGGAATGGCATGGAATGTGGAATGGAATGGAATGGAATATGGAATGGAATGGAATGGAACATGGAATGGAATGGAATGGAAAGAAAAGTCGAATGGAAAGGAATGGAACGTGGAATGGAAGTTAATGGAATGGAATTGAAAGTTCAATGGAAGGGAATGGAATGGAATGGAATGTGAAATGGAATGGAATGGAATATGGAAAGGAATGTGGAAAGGAATGGAAAAGTATGTGGAAGGAAACGTGGAAGGGAATGGAACGGAACGTGGAATGGAATGGAATGGAATGTGTTATGGAATGAGGAATGGAATGGAATAGAATGGAAAGAAATTTGGAATATAATGGAGTGGAATGTGGAACGGAAAGTGGAATGGAATGGAAAGGAATGTGGAAAGGAATGTGGAACAGAATGGCATGGAATGTGGAATGGAATGGAATTTAACTTGGAACGGAATGTGGAATGAAAAGTGGAATGTAATGGAATGGAATGTGTAATGGAAAGTGGAATGGAACGTGGAATGGAGTGGACTGGAAGGTGAAATGGAATGAGGAATGGAGTGGAATGCAATGTGGAAATGAATGCGGAATGGAATGGAATGGAATGTGGAATGAAATGGAATGGAACGTGGAATGGAATGAGGAATGGAACGTGGAATGGAATGAGGAATGGAACGTGGAATTGAAGATGGTATGGATCGTGGAATGGAACGTGGAATGGATTGTGGAATGGAATGGAATGAAAAGTGGAAAGGAAAGAGGAATGGAATGTGGAATGGAATGGAGTGGAACGTGGAATGGAATGAGGAAAGGAAAGCGGAATAGAATGCAATGGAACGTGGAATGCATCATGGAAAGGAACGAGGAATGGAACGTGGAATGGAACGTGTCATTGAAAGTGGAATGGAATGGAACGTATAATGGAGTGGAATGGAACCTGGAATGGAATGTGGAATGCAATGGAAAGGAATGGAATGTTTAAAAGAATGGAATGGAATGGAAAGTGGAATGGAACGGAATAGAATGGAATGGAATGTTGAAAGGTAAGTGGAATAGAAAGCAATGTAATGTGGAATAGAAGGCAATGATGGAATGGAACGGAATGGAATGTGAAATGGAATGGAATGGAATGGAATGTTTAATGGATTGGAATGTGGAACGGAATGGAATGGAATGTGGAATGGAATGTGGAAGGGAATGGAATGGAATGTGGAATGGAATGGAATGTGTAATGTGGATTACAATGGAATGAGGACTGGCAAGGAATGGAATGGAATGTGGAAAGCAAAGGAATGGAATGGAATATGGAATGGAATGGAATGGAAAGTGGGATGGAATGTGGAATGGAAAGGAATGGAATGTGAAATGGAATGTCGAATGGAAAGGAAAGGAATGGAATGGAATTTGGTATGGAATGGAATGGAAAGTGGATTGGAATGGAATGGAATACAATGTGAAATGTAATGGAATTTAATGTGGAATTGAACGGAATTAAATATGGAATGGAATGGAAAGGAATGGAATGTGAAATGGAATGGAATGGAATGTGAAATGGAATGGAATGGAATGTGGAATGGAATGTGGAATGGAATGTGGAATGGAATGTGGAATGGAAAGTGGAATGGAATGTGGAATGGAATGGAATGGAAAGTCGAATGCAATGGAATGTGGAATGTGGAATAGAATGGAATACAGAATGGAATGGAATGGAATGTGGAATGCAATGGAAAGCAATGGAATATGGAATGTGGAATGGAATGGAATGGAATGTGGAATGGAATGTCGAAAGAAATGTGGAATGGAATGTTGAATACAATGGAATGGAATGTCAAATGGAATGTGGAATGCAATGGAATGGAATGGAATGCAATGTGAAATGGAATGGACAGGAATGTGGAATGGAATGGAATGAAATTTAATTTGGAATGGAACGGAATGGAATGTGGAATGTAGTGGAATTTAACGCAATGTGACATGGAATGGAACGAAATGTGGAATAGAATGGAATGGAATTTCCAATGGAATGAAATGCAATGTGGAATGGAATGCTGAATGTAATGGAATGCCATGTGGAATGAAATGGAATGGAATGTGGAATGGAATGAAGAATGTAACGGAATGGAATGTGCAATGGAATGGAAAGCAATCTGGAATGGAATGGAATTGAATCTGGAACGGAATGGAATGGAATGGTATGTGGAATGGAAGGGAATGCAATGTGGAATGGAATGGAATGGAATTGAAAGTGTAATGGAATCGAAAGCAATGTAATGGTATGTAGAATGGAATGAGGAATGGAATGTAATGAAATGTAGAATTGGATTAAGAGTGCAATGGAATGGAATGTGGAATGGAATGGACTGGAATTAGTATAGGAACGCTATGGAATGGAAATTGGAATGGAATGGAAAGGAATGTAATATGGAATCGAATGGTATTGAATGGAAATTGTGATGGAAGGGAAAGGAATGTGGAATGGAATGGAATGGAATGTGGAATGCAATGGAAAGCAATGGAATGTGAAATAGAATGGAATGGAATGTGGAATGGAATTGAATGGAATTTGGCATGGTATGGAATGGAATGGAATGGAAAGTGGAATATAATGGAATGTGGAATGGAATGGAATGGAATATGGAATCGAATTGAATGGAATTTGGAAGGGAATGAGGAAAGGATTGGAATGGAATGTGGAAGGGAATGTGGAATGGAATGGAATGGAATGGAATGGAATGTGGAATGGAATGTGGAATGGAATGGAATGTGGAATGGAATGTCGAATGGAATGTAATGCAACTTGGAATGGAATGTGGAATGAAATGTGGAATGGAACGGAATGCAACATGGAAAGGAAAGAGGAAGGGAACGTGGAAGGGAATGGAATGGAACGTGGAAACGAACATGCAATGGAAGGTGGAATGGAATGGAATGGAACGTGGAATGGAATGTGGAACAGAATGGAATGTAATGGAATAAAATGCGGAATAGAATGTGGAATGGAATTTGTAATGGAACGTGGAATAGAATGGAATGGAATGTGTAATGGAATGTGGAACGGAATGGACGGTAAGGTGGAATGGAATAGAATGGAATGTGGTGTGGAATGGAATGGAATTTGGAATGGAATGGAATTTCGAATGTTGAATGGAATGGAATGTAGAATGGAATGGAATGGAAGGTGGAAAGGAATGGAATGGAATGGAAGGTGGAAAGGAATGGAATGTAATGGAATGGAATTTGGAGTGGAATATAATGGAATATGGAAAGGAATGTTATGGAAATCAATGTCAAATTGAATAGAATGGAATGTGGAATTGAATGGAATGCAATGTGGAATGGAAAGGAATGGAATGAGGAAAAGTAAAGAATGGAGTTTGGAATGCGATGTGGAATGGATTGGAAAGGAATCCAAGGTTTAATGGAAAGGAATGGAATGTGGAATGGAGTGGAATGGAATATGGAATGCAGTGAGGAAAGGAATGTAATGAAATGTGGAACTGAATGTGTGATGGAATGGAATGGAATGCAATAGAACGTGGAACGGAATTGTATGGAATGTGGAATTGAATGGAATGTGGAATGCAATGGAATGGAATGGAATGCGAAATGAAATGGAATTGAGTGTGAAATTGAATGGAATGTAATGTGGAATGGAATGGAATTGAATGGGGAATGAAACGTGGAATGGAACGGAATGGAATGTGGAATGTGGAACAGATTTGAATGTGGAATGGAATGGAAGGAAATATGGAATGCAATGGAAATGAATGGAATGTAGAATGGAATGGAATGGAATGAAATGAAATGTGAAATGGAATGGAATGTGGAATAAGGAATAGAATGGAATGTGGAATGGAATGGAATGGAATGTGGAATAGAATGTGGAATGGAAAGGAATGGAATGGAATGGGGAATGCAATGTGGAATAGAAAGTGGAATGGAATGGAAAGGAATGTGGAATTGAATGTCATATGCAAAGGAATGGAATGTGCAATGGAATGGAATGGAAAGTGGAATGGAAAGTGGAATGGAATGGAATGGAATGCGGAATGAAATAGAAAGGAATGGAATGGAATGGAATGTGGAATGGATATTGCAATTCTGTGGAATGGAATGTGTAATGGAATGTGGAATGGGATGGAAAAGCATGTGGAATGGAATGTGAAATGGGTTAGAAAGGAATGTGGAATGGAATGTAATGTGAAATTGAACGTGGAATGGAATCGAATGGAATGGGGAATGGAATGTGGAATGGAATATGGAATGGAAAGTGCAATGGAATGTGGAATGGAATGGAATGGAGTGGAATGTGGATTGGAATGGAATGCAATGCGGAATGGAATGTGGAATGGAAAGGAATGGAATGGAATGGAATGCAAAGTTGAATGGAATGGATAGGAATGGAATTGAATGCGGAATGGAATGGAATGGAATGTGAAATGGAATGGAATGGAATGTGGACTGGAAAACAATGGAATGTGGACTGGAAAAGAATGGAATCGAATGGAAAGTTAAATGGAATGGAATAGAATTTGCAATGCAATTCAATGGAATTTGGAATGGAATGGAAAGTGGAAAGGAATGTAAATGAATGTGGAATGGAAAGTGGAATGGAAAGGAACGGAATGTGGAATGGAGTGGATTGTATTGTGGAATGGAATGGAAGGGATTGGAATGAAGATTGGAATGCTATGGAAACAAATGAAATGGAATGTGGAATGGAATAGAATGGAATGGGGAATGAAGTTGAATGGAATGTGGAATGGAATGGAATGTGGAATGGAATGGAATGGAATGGAATCGAATGTGGAATGGAATGGAATGCAATGTGGAATGGGATGGAAATGAATGGAATGGAATGGGAAATGGAGTGTGAAATAGAATGTGGAACGGAACTGAAAGGAATGTGGAATGGAATGTAAACGAATGTAGAAAGGAGTGTGGAATGGAATGAAATGGAATGTGGTATGGAATGGAATGGAATGTGGAATGGAATGGATTGGAATGTGGATTGGAATGGAATGGAATGGAATGGAATATGGAATGGAATGGAATGGAATGTGCAATTCAATGGAACGCTCAAAATGTGGAATTCAATGGAAAGGAAAGGAATGTGGACTGGAATGAAAAGCAATGTGGAATGGAATGGAATGGAATGTGGAATAGAATGTGGAATGGAATGGAAAGGGATGTGAAAAGGATTGCAATTGAATGTGGAATGGAATGGAACGGAATGTGGAGAGGAATGGAATGGAACGTGGAATGGAAAGTGGAATCGAATGGAATGAATTGTGGAATGGAATGTAAAGGAACGCGGAATGGAACGTGGAATGGAAAGTAACGGAATGTGAAATGGAATGGAAAGGAAAGTGAAAATGAATGGAATATAATATGGAATGGAAAGGAATGGAATGTGAAGAGGAATGGAAAGGAATGTGGAATGTAATGGAATGGAATGAGGAATGGAACATGGAATGGAACACGGAATGAAATGGAATGGAATTTCGAATGGAATGGAACGGAACCTGGAATGGAATGGAAAGTAATGGCATGGAATGGAATTTGAAAAGGAAGGTGGAATGGAATTTTGAAAGGAATGGGACGGAATGTGGAATGGAATGGAATGGAACGAGGAATGGAATGTGGAATGGAACGTGGAATGGAATGGAATTTCGAATGGAATGCAAAGGAACGTGGAATGGAATGGAAAGTAATGGAATGGAATGGAATTTGAAATGGAATGGAATGGAATGTGGAATAGAATGGAATTGAGTGGAATGATGAATGGAATGGAATGTTGAATAGAATGGAATTGAGTGGAATGTTGAATGGAATGGAACGGAATGTAGAATGGAATGTGGAATGGAATGTGCAATGGAATGTGGAATGGAATGCAATGGTGTGGAATGTGGAATGGAATGGAATGCAATGCGGAATGGAATGTGGAATGGAAAGGAATGGAACGGAATGGAATGCAAATTGGAATGGAATGGATTGGAATGGATGGAATGTGGAATGGAATGGAATGGAATGTGGAATGTAATAGAATGGAATGTGGACTGGAAAAGAATGGAATCGAATAGAAAGTGAAATGCAATGGAATAGAATTTGGAATGCAATTCAACGGAATATGGAATGGAATGGAATGGAATGTGGAATGGAATGTAAAGGAATGTGGAATGGAAAGTGGAATGGATTGGAACGGAAAGTGGAATGGAGTGGAATGTATTGTGGAATGGAATGGAAGGGAATGGAATGAGGATTGGAATACTATCGAAACGAATGAAATGGAATGTGGAATGGAATAGAATAGAATGGGGAATGAAATGGAATGGAATGCGGAATGGAATGGAATGGAATGGAATGGAATGTTGAATCGAATGGAATGGAAAGGAATTGAAGGTGGAATGGAATGAAAGGGAATGTGGAAAGGAATGTGGAATGGAAGGGAATGGAATCAGGAATGTAATGTAATGGAATGTGGAATGGAAGGGAATGGAATCTGGAATGGAATGTGGAGAAGGAATGGAAAGGAATGTGGAATGTAATGGAAAGGAAAGTGGACTGGAATGGAATGGAATCGAATGGAAAGTGAAATGGAATGGAATGGAATTTGCAATGCAGTTCAATGGAATATGGAAGGTAATGGAATGGAATGTAGAATGGAATGGAAAGGAATGTGGAATGGAAAGTGGAAGGGAATGGAACAGAATGTGGAATGGAGTGGAACGGATTGTGGAATGGAATGGAATGGAATGAAATATGGATTGGATTTTAGTGGAAACTAATGAAGTGGAATGTGGAATGGAATAGAATGGAAAGGGGAATGAAATGGAATGGAATCTGGAATGGAATGAAGTGGAATTTAATGTGGAATGAAATGGAGTGGAAAGGAATGAAAGGTGGAGTGGAATGGAAAGGGATGTGTAATGGAATGTGGAATGGAATGGAATGGAATGTGGAATGGAATGGAATGGAAAGGAATGGAAGGTGGAATGGAATGGAAGTGAATGTGGAATGGAATGTGGAATGGAATGGAATGGAATGTGGAATGGAATGGAATGGAATGTGGAATATACTGGAGTGGAATGTGGAATGGAATGGAATGGAATGTGGAATGGGATGTGAATTGGAATGCAATGGAATGGAATGGAAGGTGGAATGGAATATGGGATAGAATGGAATGTGGAATGGAATGCAATGGAAAGGAATGGAATGTGAAATGGAATGAAAGGGAATGTGGAATGGAATTTAATGGAATGGAATTTGGAATGGAATGAAAGGGAATGTGCAATGGAATATAATGGAATGGAATGTGGAATGGAATGGAATGCAATGGAATGGAATGTGGAATGGAATGGAATGCGGAATGAAATGCAATTGAATGTGAAATTGAATGGAATGGAATGTGGATTGCAATGTGAAATGGAAATAAATGAAACGCGAATGGAATGTGGAATGGAAAGGAATGGAATTTGGAGTGGGATGTGGAAAGGAATGTGGAATCAATTGTGGAAAAGAATGGAATGCAATATGAAATGGAATGTAGTATGGAATGTGCATTGGAATGGAATGCAATGTGAAATTGAATGGAATGGATTGTCCAATGGAATGGAATGGAAAGTGCAATGGAATGGAATCGAATGTGGAATGGAATGGAAAGCAATGTGGAATGGAAAGGAACGGAATATGGACTGGAGTGGAAAGGAATGGAATGGAATGTGGAATGGAATTGAATGTGGAATGGATATGAATGCAATATGGAATGGAATGGAATGGAATGTAGAATGGAATGTGGAATGGAATGTGGAATTGAATTGAATGGAATGTGGAATGGAATGGAATGGAATGCGGAATGGAATGGAATGCAGAGTGGAATGTGGAATGGAATGGAATAGAATGTAGAATGGAATGTGGTATGGAATGGAATGGAAAGTGGAATGGAATGCAATGGATTGTGGAATGGAATGGAATGGAATGGAATGGAATATGGAATGGAATGGAATGGAATGAAATATGGGCTGGTATGGAATGTGGAAAGGAATGGAATTGCATGGAATGTGGAATGCAATGGATTGGAACGGAATGGAATGGAATGGAAAGGAAGGGAATGCAGAATGGAATGTGGAATGAATTGGAAAGGAATGTGGAATGGAATGGAAAGGAATGCAATGTGGAATGGAATGGATTGGAATGTGGAATGGAATGGAATGTGAAAAAGAATGGAATGGAATGTGGAAAGGAATGGAATGGAATGTGGAATGGAATGGAATGGAATGTGGAATGGAATATAATGGTACGTGGAATGGACCGTGGAATGCAACGTGGAATGCAAAGTGGAAAGGAATGCGGAATGGAAAGTGGAATGGACCGTGGAATGGAAAGTGGACTGGAATGGAATCGAATCGAATGGAATGTGGAAAGGAATGGAATAGAATGTGTTATGGAATGTGGACTGGAATGTGGAATGTAATGGAATGGAAAGTGGAATGGAATGAAAAGGAATGTAGAATGGAATGTGGAATGGAAGGTAATGAAATATGAAATCGAATGGAACGGAATGTGCAATGCAATGTGAATTGGAATGGAATGGAATGAAATGGAACGTGGAGTGGAATGGAATGATATGTGGAATGGAAGGTGGAATGGAATGGAATGGAATGTGAAATGGAATGGAATGGAATGGAATAGAATGAGGAATGGAATGGAATGGGATGTGAAATGGAATGGAATGCAAGGTTGAAAGGAATGCAAAGGAGTGGAAAGTGGAATGGAATGGAATGGAATGTGGAATGGAACGTGGAATGGAATGTGGAACGGAATGGAATGATATGTGGAAAGGAAGGAGGAATGGAAAGGAATGGAATGTCAAATGGAATGGAATGGTATGTAATGTAATGTGGAATGGAATGGAATGGAATGTGGAATGGAATAAAATGGGAATTGAAATGGAATGGAATGGGGTGGGAAATGGAATGGAATCAAAGGTTGAATGGAATGGAATGGAGCAAAAAGCGGAATGGAATGGAATGGATTGTGGAATGTAATGTAGAATGGAATGGAATGGAATGTGGGATGGAATGGAATCGAATGCGGAATGCACTGGAATGGAATGTGGACTGGAATTTAATGGAATGGAGTGGAACATGAAATGGAATTGAATGCAATTTGGAATGGAATTCAAGGGCTTTGGAATGGAACGGAATGGAATGGAATGTGGAATGAGATGTGGAAAGGAATGGAATAGAATGTGGATTGGAATCGAATGCAATGTGGAATGTAATTGAAAGGAATGGAATGTGGCCTGCAATATAATGTGGAATGGAATAGAATGAAATGGAATGGAATGTGGAATGGAACGTGGAATGTAATGTGTAATGTAATGGAATGGATTGTGTAATGGAATGGAATTGAATGCGGATCGGAATGTGGAATGGAATGGAATGGAATGTGGAATGGAATGGAATGGAATGTGGAATTGAATTTAATGGAATGTGGAAAAGAACTTGGAATGGAATGGAATTGAATGTAGAATGGAATGTGGAATGCAAAGGAATGGAATGTGGGAGGGAATGGAATTCAACAGGGATTGGAATGAGGAAAGGAATGTGGAAGAGAATGGAATGGAATTTGCAATGGAACGAGACATGGAACGTGGAATGTAATGGAATGGAACTTGGAATGGAAACTAGAATGGAACGTGGAGTGGAACGTGGAATGGAACATGGAATGGAATGGAATGGAATGGATAGTGAAATGGAATGGAACGTGGAATGGAATGGAACGTGGAATGGAATGGAATGGAAGGTGGAATAGAATGGAATGGAATGTGGAATGGAATAGAATGGAACAGAAAATGGACTGAAAGGGAATGGAATGGAATGAAAAGTGGATTGGAGTGGAATGGAATGTGGAATGGAATGTGAAATTGAATGGAATGGAATGTGGAATGGAATGGAATGGAATGTGGATTGGAGTGGAATAGAATGTGGAATGCAATGTGAAACAGAATGGGTTCGAATGTGGAATGGAATGTTGAATGGAAAGGAATGGAATATAGAAAGGAATGTGGAAAGACATGTAATGGAATGTGGAATGGAATGTAGAAAGGAATGGAATGGAATATCGAATGGAATTAAATGTAACATAGAATGAAAAGGAATGGAAAGTGGAATGGAATGGAATGGAATGTGAAATGGAGAGGAATGGAAAGGAATGTGGACTGGAATGGAATAGAATGGGGAATGGCATGGAATGGAATGTGGAATGGAATGGAATGGAATGTGGAAATTAATGGAATGAAATGTGGAATGAAATGGAATGGAGTGGAATGTGGAATGCAATGAAATGGAATGTGGCATGGAATGAAATGGAATGTGGCATGGAATGTGGCATGGAATGTGGAATGGAATGGAAAGGAATGTGGAAAGCAATTGAATGGAATGTGGAATGGAAACGAATTGAATTTGGAAAAGAATGGAATGGAATGTGGAAAGGAATGGAATGGAATGTGGAACAGAATGGAATGCAATGTGGAATGGAATGTGACATTGAAAGCAATGGAGTGGAATGGAACATGAAATGGAATGGTATGGATTTCAGAATGGAATGGAATGGAATGGAATGTGGAATGGAATGGAATGGAATGGAATGTGGAATGTAATGTGGAGTGGAATGGAATGGAATGTGGAATGGAATGGAATGTGAAATGAAATGGAAAGGAATGGAATGGAATTGAAAGAGAATTGGAATGGAATGGAATGTGGAATGGAATGTGTAATGGAATGGAATGGAATTTGGAAAGGAATGTGGAATGGAATGTATAGGAATATGGAATGGAATGTGGAATGGATTGGAATGTAATGAGAAACGAAATGTGGAATGGAATGGAATGGAATTTGCAATGGAAAGTGGAATGGAATGGAATGGAATATGGAATGGATTTTAATGGAATAGAACATGAAATGCAATCGAATGGAATGTGACATGGAATTTAGAAAGGAATGTGGAATGCAGTGGAAAGGAATGCAATGTGGAAAGGAATGGAATGGAATGTGGAAAGGAATGGAATGGAATGTGGAAGGGAATGGAATGGAACGGGGAAGGAAAAGGAATCCTATGTTGAATGCAATGTGGAATGGAATGGTATGGAATGTGGAATGGAATGGGGAATGGAATGGAATGGAACGTGAAATGCAACGTGGAATGGAATGGAATGGAATGTGGAATAGGATGTGGAAATGAATGGAATGGAATATGGAATGGAATCGAATGCAATGTTGAATGTAATTAAAAGGAATTGAATGTGGACTGCAATATAATGTGGAATGGAATAGAATGGAATGGAATGGAATGTGTAATGGAATTTGGAATGTAATGTGTAATGGAATGGAATGGATTGTGTAATGGAGTGGAATGGAATGCAGAACGGAATGTGGAATCGAATGGAATGGAATGTGGAATGGAATGTAATGGAATGTTAAATGGAATGTAGAATGGAATGGAATGTGGAATGGAATGTAAAGGAAAGTTGAATGGAATGTGGAATGTAATGTAATGTGGAATGGAATGGAAAGGAACATGGAATTGAATGTGGAATGGAATGGAATGGAATGTGGAATCGAATTTAATGGAATGTGGAAATGAAGTTGGAATGGAATGGAATTGAATGTAGAATGGAATGTGGAATGCAAAGGAATGGAATGTGGGAGGGAATGGAATTCATCAGGGATTGGAATGTGGAAAGGAATGTGGAAAAGAATGGAATGGAATTTGCAATGGAATGAGAAATGGAACGTGGAATGTAATGGAATGGAACTTGGAATGGAAAGTGGAATGGAACGTGGAATGGAACGTGGAATGGAATGGAATGGATAGTGAAATGGAATGCAACGTGGAATGGAATGTAACGTGGAATGGAATGGAATGGAACGTGGAATGGAATGGAATGGAACGTGGAATGGAATGGAATGGAACGTGGAATAGAATGGAATGGAATGTGGAATGGAATAGAATGGAATGGAAAATGGACTGAAAGGGAATGGAATGGAAAGAAAAGTGGATTGGAGTGGAATGGAATGTGGAATGGAATGTGAAATTGAATGGAATGGAATGTGGAATGGAATGGAATGCAATGTGGATTGGAGTGGAATAGAATGTGGAATGTAATGTAAAACGGAATGGGTTTGAATGTGGAATGGAATGTTGAATGGAATGGAATGGAACATGGAATGGAATGTGGAATGGCATGTAATGGAATGTGGAATGGAATGTAGAATGGAATGGAATGGAATATGGAATGGAATTAAATGTAACATAGAATGGAAAGGAATGGAAAGTGGAATGGAATGGAATGGAATGTGGAAAGGAGAGGAATGGAAAGTAATGTGGACTGGAATGGAATAGAATGTGGAATGGCATGGAATGGAATGGAAAGGAATGGAATGTGGAATGGAACGTAGAACGGAATGGAATGAAATGTGGAATTGAATGTGGAATGGAATGGAATGGAAACTGGAATGGTATGGAATGGATTGGAATGTGGAATGCAATGGAAAGGAATGGAATGGAATGGAATGTGGAATGGAAATTGGAATTCATTTGAGGGGAACGTAGAATGGAATGTGGAAAGGAATGGAAAGGAATGTGGAATGAAATGTGAAAAGCGTTGGAAAGGAATGTGAAATGGAATTGAATGGAACGTGGAATGGAACGTGGAATGGAATGGAATAGAATGTGGAATGGAATATGGAATAGAATGTGGAACGGAATATGGAATTGAATGGAATGGAATGTGGAATGGAATGGAATGTGGAAGGAAATGGAATGGAACGTGGAATGCAATGGAATGGAAAGAAGAATGGAATGGAATGTTCAATGGGGTGGAATGGAACTTGGAATGGAATGTGGAATGCAATGGAATGGAATGGAATGTGGAATAGAATGGAATGGAAAGGAATGTGGAATGGAATGGAATGGAATGTGAAATGGTATGTGGAACAGAATGGATTGCAAGGTGGAATGGAATGTAATGATGGAATGGAATGGAATAGAAAGTGAAATGTAAAGGAATGGAATGGAATGGGAAATGCAATGGAATGTGCAATGGAATGCAATGGAATGTGGAATGGAATTTGGAATGGAATGGAATGGAATGGAATGGAATGTGGAATGGAATGGAATGTGGAATATGGTATAGAATGGAATGTGGAATGGAATGGAATGGAATGGAATGGAATGTGGAATGGAATGGAATGTGGAATATGGTATAGAATGGAATGTGGAATGGAATGGAATGGAATGGAATGGAATGTGGTTTGCAATGGAATTGAATGGAATATGGAATGGAATGGAATGGAATGTGGTTTGCAATGGAATTGAATGGAATATGGAATGGAATGGAATGGAAAGTGGAATGGAATGGAATGGAATGTGGTACGGAATGAGGAATGGAATGGAAAGCAATGGAATGGAATTTGAAATGGAATGGAATGGAATGTGGAATGGAATAGAATGGAATGCAATGTGAAATGGAATGGAATTGAAAGTGGAACGGAATGTAATGAAATGTGGAATAGAATGGAAAGGAATGGAATGTGAAATCTAAGGGAATGGAATGTGAAATGGAGTGGAATGGAATGTGGAATGGATTGAAATCGAATTTGGAATGGATTGGAAAGGAATGTGGAATGTAGTGGAATTTAATGCAATGTGAAATGAAACGGAATGAAACGAGGAATGCAATGGAATGGAATGTGCATTGGAATGAAATGGAATGTGGAAGGAAGTGCGGATTGGAATGCGGTATGGAATGGAATTGAATCGGTAATGGAATGGAATGAAATGTGTAATTGGATTAAAAATGGAATGGAATGCAATGTGAAATTGAATGGAATGGATCTGGAATGGAATGGAATGTGGAATGGAAGGAAATGCAATGTGGAATGGAATGGAATGGAATTGAATGTGAAATGGAATGGAATGCAACAGAATGTTATGTGGAATGGAATTAGAAATGGAATGTAATGAAATGTGGAATTAAAGAAGAATGGAATGGAATGGAATGTGGAATGGAATGGAATGGAATGTGGAAAGGAAAGGTATGGAGTGAGACGTGGAATGGAATGGAACGGAATGTGGAATAGAATGGTATGGAATGGAGAGTGGAATGGAAGGGAATGGATTGGAATGTGGAATGGAAGGGAATGGAATATGGAATGGATTGGGATGGAATGTAGAATGGAATGGAATGCAATGGAATGTGGACTGGGAGGGAATGGTATGTCAAATCGAATGCAATGGAATGTAGAATGGATCGGAATGCAAAGTGGAATAGAACGGAATGGAACGGAATGGAATGTAGAAGGGAATGTAATGGAATGTGTAATGGAAGAGAATGGAATGGAATATGGAATATAATGGAAGGGAATTGAATGGAATACGGAATGGAAGGGAATGGAATGTGGAATGGAATGGAATGGAATGCAGAATGGAATGTGGAATAGAATGGAATGGAAAGTGGAATGGAATAGAACGTGGAATGCAGTGGAATGGAAGGTGAAAAGGAAATTGGAATGGAATGGAAAGGAATGTGCAATGGAATGGAGTGGAATGTAGAATGGAAAGTGGATGATATGTGGAATGGTATATGGATTGGTATGGAATGGAATGTGGAATTGAATTTGGAATGGAATAGAACGGAATGGGGAATGGAATGGAATGGACTGGAATGTGGAATGGAATGGTATGGAAAGTTGAAAGGAATGGAATAGAATGGAACGTGTAATGAAATGGAATAGAATGTGGAATGCAATGGAATGGAATTGAAAGGAATGTTCAATGGAATGGAATGGAATGTGTAATGGAATGGAATAGAAAGGAATATGGACTGGAATGGAATGGAATTTGGAATAAAATGTGTTGGAATGTGGAATGGAATGTGGAATGGAATGGAATGAAATGTGGAATGGAATGTGGAATGGAATGGAATGTGGAATGGAATGGAATGTGGACTGGAATGTGTAATGTAGTGAAATCGAATGTGTAATGGAAGGGAAAGGAATAGAATGTGAACTGTAAAGGAATGGAATGGAATAGAGTGAAATTGACCATGGAATGGAATGGAATGTCAAATAGAATGTGGAATGCAATGGAATGGAATGTGGAATTGAATAGAATGGAATGTGGAATGGAAAGGAATGGAATGGAATGGAATGTGGAATGGAATGGAATGGAATTTGGAATGGAGTGGAATGGAAAGGAATGTAATATCGAACGGAATGGAAGGTAACGTGGAATGGAAAGTGGAATGGAATCTAATGTAATGTGGACTGAGTCGGAATTGTTTCGAATGGAATGGAAAAGAATGTGGAATTGAATGGAAGGGAATGTGGAATGGAATGTGGAATGGAATGGAAAGGAATGTGGAATGGAATGGAATGGAATGTGGAATACAATTCAATGGAATATGGATTGGAATAGAACGGAATGTTGAATGGAATATGGAATGGAATGGAATGGAATGTGAATGGAATGGAATGTGAATAGAATGGAATGGAATGGAAAGTGGAATGGATTGTGGAATGAAATTAAATGGATTATGAAGTTGAATGGAATGAAATGTGTAATGGAATGGAATGGAATGTGGAACGGAATGTGAAGTAGAATGGAATGGAATGTGGAATTGAATGGAATGGAATGTGGAATGGAATGTGAAATGGAAAGGAATGGAATGGAATGGATTCTGGATTTCAATGGAAAGGAAAGGAATGTGGAATGGAATGGAATGGAATGAAATGTGGAATGTGAAATATAATGGAATGTTGAATGGAATGTGGAATGGAATGGAAAGGAATGTGGAATGGAATGGAATGGAATGGAATGGAATGGAATGTGGAATGGAATGAAATGTGGAATGGGAAATATAATGGAATGTTGAATGGAATGTGGAATGGAATGGAAAGGAATGTGGAATGGAATGGAATGGAATGGAATGGAATGTGGAATGGAATGAAATGTGGAATGGGAAATATAACGGAATGCGGAAAAAAATGGAATGGAATGCAACGAGAAATGGAATAGAAGGTAAAGTGGAATGGAATGGAATGGAATGCACAATGGAATGTATTGGAATGTGGATGCAATGGAAAGGAATTGAAAGTGGAATGGAAGGGAATGGGAACGGGAAGGGAATGGAGTGGAATATGGAATGGAATGCAATGTAAAGAAATGTGAGATGGACACGAATGTAATGTGGAATGCAATAGAATGGAATATGCTATGGAATGCACTGGAAGGTGGAATGGAATGCAATGGAAAGTGGAATGGAATGGAATTGAATGGAATGGAATGGAATATGGAATGGAATGGAATGGAATGTGGAATGGAGTGGATTGGAATGTGGAATCGAATGGAATGGAATGCGGAGTGGATTGTGGAATGTGGAATGGAATGGAATGGAACAGAATGTGGAATGTAATGGAATGGAATGGAATCAGAAATAGAATGGAATGTAATGTGCAATATAATGTGGAATGGAATGGAATGGAATGGAATGGAATGTGGAACAGAATGGAATGTAATCGAATGTGAAATGAAATTGAATGGGTAATGGAATGGAAAGGAATGTGGAATGGAACTGAGTTGAATGTGGAATTGAATACGGAATGGAATGGAATGTGGAATGGAATGGAATTCAATGTGGAATGGAACGGAATGGAACGTGGAATGGAATGGAATGGAATACGGAATGGAATGGTATGGAATGTGGAATGGAATGGGATGGAATGAGCAACGGAATGTGGAATGGAAGGGAACGGAATGTGGAATGGAATGGAATGGAATGTGGAGTGGAATGGAATGGAATGGAATGAAATGTGGAATGCAAGTGAATGGTATGTGGAATGGAATGGAATGGAATGTGTAATGGAATGTGGAATGGAATGTGGAATGAAATGTGGAATGGAAAACAATGGAATGTGGAATGGAATGAGGAATAGAATGTGGAATGGAATGGAATGGAATGTGGAATGGATCGTGGTATGTAACGTAGAATGGAACTTGGAATGGATAGTGTAATGGAATTTAATGGAACGTGGAATGAATCGTGGACAAGAACGTGGAATTGAAACTGGAATGTAAAGGAATGGAACATGGAGTGGAATGTGGAACGGAACGTGGAATGTAATGGAATGGAATTTGGAATGGAATGGACAGTGGATTTGAATGTAATGGAAGGTGGAATGGAACGGAATCGAAAGTGGAATGGTATGGAACTTAGAATGGAGTGGAATGGAACATGGAATGGAAAGTGGAATGGAATGGAAGGAACGTGGAATGGAAAGGAATTTGGAAGGCGATGGAATGGAATGGAATGGAATAGAATGGAATGGAATGGAAATTGGAATAGAATGTAGAATGGGACCTAGAATGGAATGTGGAAAGGAATGGAAAGGAATGGAATGGAATGTAGAATGGAACGTGGAATGGGATGGAAAGTGGAGGGGAATGGAATTCAGAATGCAATTTGGAATGGAATGGAATGGAATGGAATGTGGAATGGGATGGAATGGAAGGGAGTGGAATGTGGAATGGAATGGAATGGAATGAAAAAGAATCTGGAACGGAATGGAATGTGCAATGGAATGGAAAGAATGTGAAATGGAATGGAATGGAATGTGGAATGGAATGCGGAATCGAATGGAACCGAGTGTGTAATAGAATGGAATGGCATATAGACTTCAATGGAATGGAAAGCAATGGAATGTGAAATGGAATGGAATTGAAAGTGGAAAGGAAAATGGAAATGAATGGAATGGAATGTGAAGTAGAATGAGGAATGGAATGGAATAAAATGTGGAATGGAATTTAATGGAATGTGGAATGGAATGGAATGAGGAAGAGAATGGAATGTGGAAGGGAATGGAATGGAATGGAATGTGGAATGGAATGGAGTGGAAGGTTAAATAGAATGGAATGGAATGGAATTTGGAATGGAATGGAATGGAATGGAAAGTGGAATGGAATGGAATGGAGTGTGGAATAGAATTGAATGTAATGTGGAATGCAATGTCGGATGGAATGGAATGGAAAGTGGAATGGAAGGTGGAATGGAATGGAATGGAATTTAGAATGGAATGTAGAATGCAATGGAATGGGATGTGGAATGGAAAGGAATGGTATGAGGATTGCAATGTGCAATGGAATGTGGAATCTAACAGAATGGAATGTGGAATGGAATGGAATGGAATGTGGAATGGGATGGAATGGAAGGGAGTGGAATGTGGAATGGAATGGAATGGAATGAAAAGGAATCTGGAACGGAATGGAATGTGCAATGGAATGGAAAGAATGTGAAATGGAATGGAATGGAATGTGGAATGGAATGTGGATTCGAATGGAATCGAGTGTGTAATAGAATGGAATGGCATATGGACTTCAATGGAATGGAAAGCAATGGAATGTGAAATGGAATGGAATTGAAAGTGGAAAGGAAAGTGGAATTGAATGGAATGGAATGTGAAGTAGAATGAGGAATGGAATGGAATAAAATGTAGAATGGAATTTAATGGAATGTGGAATGGAATGGAATGAGGAAGGGAATGGAATGTGGAAGGGAATGGAATGGAATGGAATGTGGAATGGAATGGAATAAAATGTGGAATGGAATTTAATGGAATGTGGAATGGAATGGAATGAGGAAGGGAATGGAATGTGGAAGGGAATGGAATGGAATGGAATGTGGAATGGAATGGAGTGGAAGTTTAAATGGAATGGAATTGAATGGAATTTGGAATGGAATGGAATGGAATGGAAAGTGGAATGGAATGGAATGGAGTGTGGAATAGAATTGAATGTAATGTGGAATGCAATGTCGAATGGAATGGAATGGAAAGTGGAATGGAAGGTGGAATGGAATGGAATGGAATTTAGAATGGAATGTGGAATGCAATGGAATGGGATGTGGAATGGAATGGAATGGTATGAGGATTGCAATGTGCAATGGAATGTGGAATCTAACAGAATGGAATGTGGAATGGAATGGAATGGAATGCGAAATGGAATGGAATGGAATGTGGAATGGGATCGAATGGAATGGGATCTGGAATGGAAGGTGGTAAGGAACGTGGAATGGAATCGAACGGAATGTGGAATGGAATGGAATGGAATGCAAAATGGAATGGAATGGAATGTGGAATGGAATCGAATGGAATGGATTCTGGAATGGAATGTGGAAAGGAATGAGGAATGGAATGGAATGGAATGTGGAATGGAAAGGAATGGAATGTGGAATGGAATGGAATGGAATGTGGAATGGAATGGAATGGAACGTGATGTGGAATGGAATGGAAGGGAATCTGGAATGGAATGTGTAATCAAATGGAATGGAATGGAATGTGGAATGGAATGGAATGGAACGTGATGTGGAATGGAATGGAAGGGAATCTGGAATGGAATGTGTAATCAAATGGAATGGAATGGAATGTGGAATGGAATGGAACGGAATGTTAAATGGAATGGAATGGAATGGAACATGGAATGGAAGTGAATGGAATGGAATGTGGAATGGAATGGAATGGAATGGAGTGTGGACAGGAAAGGAATGGAATGTGGAATGCAAAGTCGAATGGAATTGAATGGAAAGTGGAATGGAATGTCGATTGGAATGGAATGGCATTCCGAATGGAATGTGGAATGGAAAGGAATGGGATGTGGAATGGAATGGAATGTGGAATGGAACGTGCTATGAAATGTGGAATGGAAGAGAATTGAGTGTGGAATGGAATGGAATGGAATGGAATGCTGAATGGAGTGGAATGGAATGTGGAATGGAATTGAATGGAATGGAATATGTAATGGAATCTGGAAAAGAATGTGGAATGAAATGGAATGGAATGTGGAATGGAATGGAATGGAATGTGGAATGGAATGGCATGGAATGCGGAATGGAATGGGTTGGAACGTGGAATGGAATAGAATGGAATGGAACGTGGAATGGAATGGAACGTGAAATGAAATGAAATGGAAAGTGGAATGGATCTTGGAAAGGAATTTGGAACGGAAAGTGGAAAGGAATGTTGAAGGTCGAATAGAATGGAATGGAATATGGAAGGGAAAGGAATGGAATATGGAATGGAATGGAATGGAATGTGTAATGGAATGGAATGGAATGGAATGTGTAAAGGAATGGAATGGAATATGAAATGGAATGCAATGGAATGTGCGATGGAATGTGGAATGGAATGGAATACAAGGTGAAATGGAATGGAATGGAAAGTGGAATGGAAAATAGAATGGTATGGAATGGAATGGGGAATGGATCATTGAAAGGAATTGAATGGAACGTGGCATGGAATGTGGAATGGAAGGTGAAATGGAACGTGGAATGCAAAGTGGAATGGAAAGTGGAATGTGGAATGGAAAGGAATGAATATTGGAATGGAATGTGCAATGGAATGGAATGGAATGTGGAATGGAATGTGCAGTGGAATTGAATGTGAAACGGAATGTGCAGTGGAATGGAATGTGGAATGGAATGCAATACAATGTGGAATGAAATTGAATGGAATGGATTGTGGAATGGAATGGAATGGAATGTGGAATGGAACGTTAAATGGAATGGAATGGAATGAGGAATGGAATGGAATGGAACGTGGAATGGAATGGAATGTGGAATACAATGTCGAATGGAATTGAAAGGAAAGTGGAATAGAATGTGGCTTGGAATGGAATGGAATTCAGAATGGAATGTGGAATGGAATGGAATTGGATGTTCAATGGAATGGAATGTGGAAAGGAACGTGCAATGAAATGTGGATTGGAACAGAATTGAGTGTGGAATGGAATGGGAAGGAATGCAAAATGGAATGGAAAGGAATGTGGAATGGAATCAAATGGAATGGAATGTGTAATGGAATCTGTAAGGGAATGAGGAATGAAATGGAATGGAATGTGGAATGAAATGGAATGGAATGTGGAACGGAATGGAATGGAACGTGGAATGGAAATTGGAATGGATTGGAAAGGAATGTGGAATGGAATGGAATGGAATGATGAATGGAATGTTGAATCAAATGCAATGGAATTTGGAATGGAATGTGGAATGGAATGTGGAACGGAGTTGAATGGAATGTGGAGTGGATTGGAATTGAATGTGGAATGAGATGGAAGAGAATGTAGAATGGAATGGAATGGAATGTGGAATGGGATGGAAAGGAATGTGGAATGGAATGGAATGGAATGAAATGTGGAATTCAAAGGAATGAAATGGAAAGGAATGTGGAAAGTAACGGATTTGAATGTGGAAAGGAAAGTGGATTTGAATGGAATGGAATGGAATGTGGCAAGGAATGTAATGGAATTTGGAATGGAATGTGGAATGTAGTGGAATCTAATGTGGAATGGAGAGTGGAATGGAATGGAAAGGAATGTGGAATTGAATGGAAATGAATCTGGAATGGAATTCAGTTGAATGGAATTTGGACTGGAATGGAATGGAATGGAATGTGGAATGGAATGGAATGGAATGTGGAATGGAATGGAATGGAGTGTGGAATGGAAGGGAATGGAATGTTTACTCAAAAGTGTAATGGAATATGGAAATGAATAGATTGGAATGTGGAATGGAATGGAATGGAATGTGGAATGGAAAGGAATGGAATGGAATGTTGAATGGAATGGAATTGAATGTGGAATGGAATGGAGTGGAATCTGGAATGGAATGGAATGGAATAGAATGGAATGTGGAATGGAATGTGGAATGGAATGGAATGGAATGTGGAATGCAATGGAATATGGAATGGAATGGAATGAATGGAATTGAATGGAATCAAATGGAATGGAAGAGAATGGAATGGAATTGAATATAAATGAATGGAATGTGGCATGGAATGCGGAATGGAATCCTCAATGGACTGTGGAATGGAATGCAATGTGGAATGGAATGTGGAATGTAATGGAATGGAATGTGCAATGGAATGTGGAATGTAATGGAATGGAATGTGTAATGGAATGGAATGGAATGTGAAATGGAGCGAGAAATGGAATGGAATGGAATGGAATGTGGAAGGGGATGTCGAATGGAAGGTGGAATGGAATTGAATGGAATTTATTGGAATGTGGAATGGAATGTGGAATGGAATGCGGAATGTAATGGAATAGAACGTGGAGTGGAATGTGGAATGGATTCAAAAAGACTGTGGAATGGAATGGAATGGAACGTGGAATGGAGTGTGGAATGCATTGGAAAGGAATGTGGAATGCATTGGAATGGAATACAATGGATTTTATAATGGAATGGAATGCAAAGGAATGTGGAATGGTAAGGAATGGACTGGAATGGACTGTGTAATGGAAAGGAATGGAATGGAGTAGAATGTGGAATGGTATGGAATTGATTGGAATGCAATGTGTAATGGAAAGGAATGGAATGGAATGGAATGTGGAATGGAATGGAAAGGAATGTGGAATGGAATGTGGAATGGAATGGAATGGATTGTGGAATGGAATGGAATGGAATGGAATGGAATTGAATATGGAAAGGAATGGAATGTGGATTGGAATGGATTGTGTAATAGAATGGAATGGAATATTGAATGGTATGTGGAATGGAATGGAATTCAATGTGGAATTCAATGTGGAATGGATTGGAATGGAATGGAATGGAATCGATTGTGGAATGGATTGGAATGAAATGTGGTATGGAATGGAATGGAATGTGAAATGGAATGTGGAAAGAATGGAATGGAAGATGGAATGGAATGTGGAATGGAATGTGGAATGGAATGGAATAGAATGGAATGGAATGGAATGTGGAATGGAATTGAATTTAATGTTGAATGGAATGGAAGGGAATGGAATGGAATTTGGAATGGAATGCAATGGAATGTGGAAAGGAATGGAATGGAATGTGGAATGGAATGGAATGGAATGAAACGTGGAATGGTATGTAATGGAAAGTAGAATGCAAAGTAATAGATTGTGGAATGCAATGGAATGGAATGAAATGTTGAATGCAAAGGAATGGAATGGAATGGAATGGGTAATGGAATGGAATTGAATGTGGAATGGAATTTCGAATGGAATGGAATGGAATGGAATGTGGACAGAATGCAATGGAATGCGGAATGGAATGTGGAATATAGTGGAATGGAATGTGGTATGGAGTGTGGAATGGAATGGAAAGGAATGTGGAATGGAATGGAATGGAATATGGAAGGGAACTGAATGCAATTGAATGTGGACTGAAATATAACGGAATGGAATGGAATGGAATGGAATGTGCCTTGGAATGTGAAATGGATTGTGCAATGGAATCTGGAAAGGAATGAGGAATAGAATGGAATGGAATGGAATGGAAGGGAATGTGGAATGGAGTGTGGAATGCAATGCAATGCGGACTGTAATTGAATGGAATGGAATGGAATACGGAATGGAATGCAATGGAATTTGCACCCGAAGGGAATGGAATGGAATGGAATGTGGAAAGAAATGGAATGGAATGTGGAATGGAATGTGAAATGGAATAGAATGGAATGTGGAATGGAAGGGAATGTAATGTAATGGAATGTGGAATTGAATTGAATGGAATGTGGAATGGAAATTGGAGTGCAATGGAAAGGAATGTGGAATAGAATGGAATGTAATGTGGAATGCATTGGAATATAATGGAATGTGGACTGCAATGCAATGAAATCGAATGCAATGTGGAATTGAATGGAATGTGGAATGGAATGGAATGGAATGGAATGTGGAATCGAAGGGAATAGAATTTAATACAATGTGGAATGGAATGGAAAAGAATATGGAATGGAACATGGAATGAAATGGAAAGGAAAGTGGGATGAAATGTGCAATGGAACGTGGAAACGAATGGAATGGAATATGGAATGGAATGGAATGGAAAGGAATGTGAAATGGAATGGAATGGATTGTGGAATGTAATGGAAAGAAAAGAAGAAATGTGGAATGGAATGGAATGGAATGTCAAATGAAATTTGGAACGGAATTCAATGGAATAGGGAATGGAACATGGAATGGAAAGGAATGTGGATTGCGATGGATTGGAATTGAATGGAATGTGGAATGAAATAGAATGGAATGTGGAATGGAATGGAATGGAATGGAATGTAGAATGGAATGAAATGGAATTTGGAAAGGTATAAGAAAAGGATCGTGGAATGGAGTGGAATGGAGGATGGAATGGAACGGAATGGATGATGGAATGGAATGGAATGGAAAGTGGCATGGAATGGAACGTGGAATGGAATGGAATGGAAAGTGGCATGGAATGGAACGTGGAATGGAATGGAATGGAAAGTGGCATGGAATGGAACGTGGAATGGAATGGAATGGAAAGTGGAATGAAATGGAATTGAATGAAATGTGGAAGGGAATGGAATGGAATGTGGAATGGAATGGAATGGAATGTGAATGGAATGGAATGTGGAATGGAATGGAGTGAAATGTGGAATGCAATGGAATGAATATGGAATGCAATGGAATGGAATGGAATGGAATGTGGACTGGAATATGGAATATAATGGAATGTGGAACAGAATCTAATGGAAAGGATTGGAATTTAGTATTGAATGGAATGTGGAATGGAATGGAATTCAATGTGGAATGTAAAGTTGAATATAATGGAATGTGTAATGGAGTTGAATGCAAAGTGGAATGGAATGGAATTGAATGTGGAATGGAATGAGGAATGGAATGGAATGGAATGTGGAATGGAATGGAATGGAATTGAATGTGAAATGGAATGGAATGGCATGTGAAATGGAAACAGAGTGAAATGTGAAATTCAAATAGAATGGGATATGGAATGGAATGGAATGGAATGTGGAATGGAATGGAATGAAATGTTGAATGGAATATGATATGAAATGGAGTGGAATGTGGAATGGAATGTGAAATGGAATTTAATGGAATGTGGAATGGAATGGAATGGAATGTTGAAAGGAATGGAGTGGAATGGAATGTGGAATGCAATGGAATGGAATTGAATGGAATGGAATGTGGGACGGAATGGAATGCAATGTGGAATTGAATGTGGAAAGGAATGGAATGGAATGTGGAATTGAAAGTGGATTGGAATGGAATGGAATGTGGAACGGAATGTGGAATGAAAACGGGTATGGAATGGAATGGAACAGAATGGAATGAGGAATGGAATGTGGAATGTAAGATGGAATGGAACGGAATGGAATGGAATGGAATGTGGATTGGAATGGAAAGGAATAGAATGTGAAATGGAATTTGGAATGGAACGTGGAACGGAATTGAATGGAATGGAATGTGGAATGGAATGGAAATCAATCTGGAAAGGAATGGAATGGAATTGAATGGAATGTGAAATGGAATGGAGTGGAACGGAATGGAAAACAGAATGGAATGCAGTGGAATGTGTAATAGAATGGAATGGAATGGAATGGAATGTGAAATGGAATGGAATGGAATGTGGAATGGAACGGAATGCAATGTGGAATGGAATGTGAGAAGGAATGGAAAGGAATGCGTAATGCAATGGAATAGAATGTGGAATGGAATGGAATGGAATGTGGAATGGAATCTAAAGGAATGTGGAATGGAATGGAATTGAATTTCGAATGGAATGCAATGGAAAGGAAAGGAAGGTGGAATGCAATGGAATGGAATTTGGAATGTAATTGAATGGAATATGGAATGGAATGTAACGTGGAATAGAATGGAATGGAATGTGGCAACGAAGAGAATGTAATGTGAAATGGAATTTCAAAAGGAATGGAATGGATCGTGGAATGGAATATTGAATGGAATTGAATGTGGAATTGAATGGAATGTGGAATACAATGTAGAATGCAATGGAATGGGGAATGGAATGGAATGGAATATGGAATGGAATGGAATGGAAAGTGGAATGGAAAGTGGAAAGGAACGTGTAATGGAATGTGGAATGGAATGTGGAAAGGAAACTGGAATGGAATGAGGAATGGAATGTGGAATGGAACGTGGAATGGAATGTATAATGGAATGCTGAATGGAATGGAATGGAATGTGGAATGGAATGCAACATGAAATGGAAAGGAACGTGGAATGGAAAGGAAAGGCAAGTGGAATCGAATGCAATGGAATGTGGAATGCAATAGTATGGAAAGTGGAATGGAGTGGAATGCAACGTGGAATGGAATGTGGAATGGAATGGAGCGAACTAGAATGCAAACTGGAATGGAATGAAACGTGAAATGGAAAGGAAATGAATGTGGAATGGAATGTGAAATGGAATGGAATGTGAAATGGAAATAGAATGGAATGGGAAATGGAAATAAAATTGACTGTGGAAGAGAATGGAATGGAATGTGGAACGGAATGGAATGGAATGGAATGGGACATGGAATGGAATTGAATGGAATGTGGAAAGGAATGTGTAATGGAATGGAATGGAATGTTGAATGGAATGGAATGGAATGTTGAATGCAATGGACTGGAATGGAATGTGGAATGGAATCAAATGGAATCGAATGAAATGGAATGTGTAATGGAATGAAATTGTGTTAGGAATAGAATGGAATGCAATGTGGAATGGAAAGTGGAGTGAAACGGAATGGAATGTGGAATGGATAGTGGAATGCAATAGAATGTAACGGAATGGAATGTCGAATGGCATGTGGAATGGAACGTGTAATGGAATAGAATGTAACAGACTGGAATCTGGAATGGAATGCGGTATGGAAAGTGGGTTGGAATGGATTGGAATGGAAAGGAATGTGGAATGGATTGTGCAATGAAACTTAGAATGGAATGGAAAGGAATGTAGAATGTAATGTGGAATAGAATGGAATGGAATGCAAAGAATGTAATGTGGAATGGAATGGTAAGGATTCTGGTATGGAATGGAATGTGGAATGGAAGGGAAATGAATGGAATCGAATGGAATGGAATGCAGAATGGAATGCAGAATGGAATGGAATGGAATGGAAAGGAATGTGGAATGAAATGTGGAATGAAATCTGGAAGGCAATGTGGAATGGTATGAAATGGAATTGAATGTGGAATGGAATGTGGATTGGAATGTGGAATGGAATGGAACGTGGAATGGAACGTGGAATGGAATGTATAATGGAACGTGGAAACGAATGGAATGCAAAGGAATGGAAAGTGGAATGGAAAGAAATGCAATGGAATTTAATGTAGAATGGAATGGAATGGAATGGAATGTAGATTGTAATGTGGAATGGATTGGAATGGAATATGGAATGGAATGTGGAATGGAACGGAAGGTGAATTGCAATGGAATGTAAACGAATGGAAAGTAATGGAATGTGGAATGGAATGGAATATGGAATGGAATGGAATATGAAATGGAATGGAATTGAATGTGGATTGGAATGGAATGTGGAATGGAATGGAATGGAATGTGGAATGGAGTGGAATGGAATGGAATGGAAAGGAATATGGAATGCAATGGAATGGAATAGAATGGAAAGTGGAATGGAAAGGAATGGAAAGTGGAGTGGAAAGGAATGGAATGGAATATGGAATGCAATGGAATGGAATGGAATGGAAAGTTGAATGGAGAGGAAGGGAATGTGGAAAGTAATGGAATGTTGAATGGAATGGAATGTGGAATGGAATGGAATGTGGAATGGAATGGAATGGAATGTGGAATGGAACGGAATGGTATGTGGAATGGAACGGAATGGAATGGAATGGAATGTGGAATGGAATCGAATGGGATATGGAATGCAAGGGAATGGAAAGCAATGGAATGAGCAATGGGATGGAATGGAATGTGGAATGGAAGGGAATGGAATTGAATGGAACGTAGATTGCAGTGGAACGGAATATGGAATGGAAGATAGGATGGAATGGAATGGAATGTGGAATGGAACATGGAATGGAATGGAATGTTGATTGTAATGGAATGGAAAGTGGAATGGAATGTGGAAAGGAATGGAATGGAACGTAGAATGGAATGCGGAACGGAATGGAATGGAATGCGGAATGGAATGGAATGCAACGTGGAATGGAATGTGAAACGGAATGGAATGGATAGTGGAACGGAATGAGGAATGGAACATGGAATGGAATGGAATGAAACATGGAATGGAACGTGGAATGAAACGTAGAGTGGAACGTGTAATGGAAAGTGAAATGGATCATAGAATGGAATGCGGAATGGAATGTGGAGTGGAATGGAATGTAATGGAATGTGGAATGGAATGGAATGCATTGTGGAATGGAGTGGATATGGAATGTAGAATAAAATGAATTTTAATGTGGAAAGGAATAGATTGGAAGGGAACGAATTGGAATGTGGAATGGAAGGGAGTGGAACGTGGAATGGAATGTGGAATGGAATGTGGAGTAGAATGGATTGGACTGTGGCATGGAATGGAAAGGAATGGAAAGTGAAATGGAAAGGAATGGACTGTGGAATGGAATTGTGTCGAATGTGGATTGGAATGTGGAACGGAATGGTATGGAATGTGGAAGGGAAAGGAATGGAACGTCTAATCGCATGTGGAATGCAATGGGGAAAGAAATGTAATGGAATGTGGAATGGAATGAGGAAAGGAACATGAAATGGAATGGAAAGGAACGTGGAATGGAATGTGGAATGGAGTGTGGAATATAATGGAATGGAATGGAACGGAATGTGCACTTGAATAGAGAGGAATGTAACGGAATTTGGAATGGAATGCTAAGAAGTGTGGAATGGAATGTGGAATGGAATGGAATGGAATGAAATGGAATGTGGAATGGAATGTGGAATGGACTGGAAAAGAATGTGAAATGGAAAGGAATGGAAGGTGGAATGCAATGGAATGTGGAATGCGTTGAAATGGAAAGGAATGTGGATTGAAATTGAATGGAAAGGAATGTGGATTGCAATGGAATGGAAAGGAATGGAATGTGGATTGGAATGGAATGGAATGTAATATAAAAGGGAATGGAATGGAATGTGGAATAGAAGGGAATGGAATGGAAAGGAATGTGGAATGGAAAGGAATGAAATATGGAATGGAATGAGGAATGGAAAGGAAAGGAATGTGGAATGGAACGTGGAAAGGAATGGAATGGAACGTGGAATGGAATTGAATGGAATGTGTAATGAAAAGAGGAATGGAATGGTAAAGAATGGAATGGAATATGGAACGTAATGGAATGGCATGTGGAATGCTATGGAGTGGAATGTGGAATGGAATGTGGAATGTAGTGGAATCGAATGTGGAATGGAGTTTGGAATGGAATAGAAAGGAACGTGGAATGGAATGGAATGGAATCTGCAATGGAATGGAATGGAATGGAATGAGGAATGGAATGTGGATTGGAATGTTGAATGGATTTCAATGGAATGTGGAATGGAAGGGAATGCAATGTGGAATGGAACGGAATGAAATGTGGAATGGAAGGGAATGGAAGGCGGAATGCAATGGAATGGAATGTGGAATTGAATGGAATCGAATGGAATGTGGAATGGAAGGGAATGGAATGTGGAATGGAATGGAATTTGGAATGGAATGGAATGGAATGGAAAGTGAAATGCTATTGAATCGAATGTGGAATGGAATGGAATAGAACGTGGAATGGAATGGAATGGAACAGAATGTGGAATGGAATGGAATAGAATGTGGAATGGATTAGAATGTAATGTGGAATGGAATGGAATGGAATGGAATATGGAATGGAATGGAATGGAATGTGCAAAGGAATGTGGAATGGAATGCAATTTGGAATGGAGTGGAATGGAATGGAATGTGGAATGGAATGGAATGGAATAGAATGTGAAATGCAATGGAATTGAATGTGAAATGCAATGGAATGGAATGTGAAATGGTAAGGAATGGAATGTGGAATGGAATGGAATAGAAGGTAGAAAGGAATTTGAAATTGAAGACAATGGAATGTGGAATTGAATGAAGAATGGAATTGAATGTGGAATGGATAGGAATGGAAACTGCAATGGAATGGAATGGAATTCGGAATCGAATGGAATTGAATGGAACGTGGAATGGAATGGAAGGTAATGGAATAGAATGGAATGGTATGTGGAATGGAAAGGAATGGAATATGGTATGTAAAGTGTAAAGGAATTGAACGGTATGTGGAATGGAACGTAGAAAGAATGGAATGAAACCTGGAATGGAATGGAAAGGAATGTGTAATGGAATGAGGAATGAAATGGAACAGAATGGAATGGAATGTGGAATGGAATGGAATGGAATTTAGAATTGAATGTTGAGTGGAATTGAATGGAATGTTAAAATGAATGTGGAATGGAATGGAATGGAATCAGGAGTGGAATGGAATGGAACGATTAATGGAATGTAGAATGAATTGTGGAATGGAATTGAATGGAATGTGGAATGGAATGTGGAATGGTATGTGGAATGGAATGCAATAGAACGTGGAATGGAATGAGGCGTGGAAAGTGGAATGGAATGGAATGGAAAGTGGAATGGAACGTGGAATGGGACTTGGAATAGAAAGTGTAATGTAATGGAACGTGCAATGAAATGGAATTGAAAGTGGAATGTAATGGAACAGAGGGTGAAGTGGAGTGGAATGGAACGTGGAATGGAATGTGGAATGCAATGGAATGGAATGTTGAGAGGAATGGAATGGAATGTTGAAAGAAATGTTAAATAGATTGTGAAATGGAATGGAATGGAATGGAATGTGGAATGGAATGTGTAATGGAACCTGGAATAGAGTGGAATGGAATATGGAATGAAATGTGGAATGCCATGGAATGGAAAGTGGAATGGAATGGAATATGGAATGGAATGAAATGGAATGTGGAATGGAATGGAATGGAAAGTGGAATGGAATTTGGATTGGAATAGAATGGAAATGAATGTTGAATGGAATGTGAAATGGAATGGAATGGAATGTGGAATGGAATGGATTGGAATGGAAAGTTGAATGGAAAGGAATGGAATGTGGAATAGAATGGAATCGAAAGTGAAATGGGATTGAATGGAATGGAATGGAATGTGGAATGGAATGGAATGGAATATGGAATGGAATGGAATGGAACGTGGAATGGAATGGAATAGAATGAAAATTCGAATGGAAAGGAATGGAATGTGGAATGGAAGTTAATGGAATGGAAAGTCGAATGGAATGGAATTGAAAGTTCAATGGAAGGGAATGGAATGGAATGGAATGTGAAATGGAATGGAATGGAATATGGAAAGGAATGTGGAAAGGAATGGAATGGTATGTGGAATGAAACGTGGAAGGGAATGGAATGGAACGTGGAATGGAATGGAATGGAATGTGTTATGGAATGAGGAATGGAATGGAATAGAATGGAAAGGAATTTGGAATATAATGGAATAGAATGTGGAATGGAAAGTGGAATGGAATGGAAAGGAATGTGGAAAGGAATGTGGAACAGAATGGCATAGAATGTGGAATGGAATGGAATTTAACGTGGAACCGAATGTGGAATGAAAAGTGGAATGTAATGGAATGAAATGTGAAATGGAATGGGGAATGGAACGTGGAATGGAGTGGAATGGAAGGTGAAATGGAATGAGGAATGGAGTGGAATGCAATGTGGAATCGAATGCGGAATGGAATGGAATGAAATGTGGAATGGAATGTGGAATAAAATGCAATGGAACGTGGAATGGAATGAGGAATGGAATGTGGAATGGAATGAGGAATGGAACATGGAATAGAAGATGGAATGGATCGTGGAATGGAACGTGGAATAGAATGAGGAATGGAACATGGAATAGAAGATGGAATGGATCGTGGAATGGAACGTGGAATGGAATGTGGAATGGAATGGAATGAAAAGTGGAATGGAACGTGGAATGGAATATGGAATGGAATGGAGTGGAACGTGGAATGGAATGAGGAAAGGAAAGTGGAATAGAATGCAATGGAACGTGGAATGCATCATGGAAAGGAATGAGGAATGGAACGCGGAATGGAAGGTGGAATTGAAAGTGGAATGGAATGGAATGTATAATGGAGTGGAATGGAACCTGGAATGGAATGTGGAATGCAATGGAAAGGAATGGAATGTTTAAAAGAATGGAATGGAATGGAAAGTGGAATGGAACGGAATAGAATGGAATGGAATGTTGAATGGTATTTGGAATAGAAAGCAATGTAATGTGGAACAGAAGGCAATGATGGAATGGAATGGAATGGAATGTGAAATGTAATGGAACGGAATGGAATGTTTAATGGAATGAAATGTGGAACGGAATGGAATGGAATGTGGAATGGAATGGAATGGAATGGCATGTGGAATGGAATGGAATATGTAATGTGGAATAGAATGGAATGAGGACTGGCATGGAATAGAATGGAATGTGGAATGCAAAGGAATGGAATGGAATATGGAATGGAATGGAATGGAATGTGGGATGGAATGTGGAATGGAAAGGAATGGAATGTGAAATGGAATGTGGAATTGAATGGAAAGGAATGGAATGGAATTTGGTATGGAATGGAATGGAAAGTGGAATGGAATGGAATGCAATACAATGTGAAATGGAATGGAATTGAATGTGGAATTGAATGGAATTAAATATATAATGGAATGGAAAGGAATGGAATGTGAAATGGAATGTAATGGAATGTGAAATGGAATGGAAAGGAATGTGGAATGGAATGGAATGGAATGTGGAATAGAAAGTGGAATGGAATGTGGAATGGAATGGAATGGAAAGTCGAATGGAATGGAATGTGGAATATGGAATAGAATGGAATACAGAATGGAATGGAATGGAATGTGGAATGCAATGGAAAGCAACGGAATATGGAATGTGGAACGGAATGGAATGGAATGCGGAATGGAATGTGGATTGAAATGTGGAATGGAATGTGGAATAGAATGGAATGGAATGTGGAATGGAATGTGGAATGGAATGGAATGGAATGGAATGCAAGTGAAATGGAATGGAAAGGAATGTGGAATGGAATGAAATGTAATTTGGAATGGAACGGAATGGAATGTGGAATGGAGTGGAATTTAACGCAATGTGATATGGAATGGAACGAAATGTGGAATGGAATGGAATGGAATTTCCAATGGAATGAAATGGAATGGGGAATGGAATGCTGAATGGAATGGAATGGCATGTGGAATGAAATGGAATGGAATGTGGAATGGAAAGAAGAATGGAACGGAATGGAATGTGGAATGGAATGGAATGGAATGTGGAATGGAATGGAATGGAATCTGGAATGGAATGGAATGGAATGGAATGTGGAATGGAAGGGAATGCAATATGGAATGGAAAGGAATGGAATTGAATGTGGAATGGAATCTTAAGCAATGTAATGGTATGTGGAATGCAATGAGGAATGGAAAGTAATGACATGTAGAATTGGATTAAGAGTGCAATGGAATGGAATGTGGAATGGAATGGACTGGAATTTAGAAAGGAACGCTATGGAATGGAATGTGGAATGGAAAGGAATGGAATGTAATATGGAATCGAATGGTATTGAATGGAAATTGTGATGGAAGGGAAAGGAATGTGGAATGGAATGGAATGGAATTTGGCATGGTATGGAATGGAACGGAATTGAAAGTGGAATATAATGGAATGTGGAATGGAAGGGAATGGAATATGGAATCAAATTGAATGGAATTTGGAAGGGAATGAGGAAAGGATTCGAATGGAATGTGGAATGGAATGTGGAGTGCAATGGAATGGAATGGAATGGAATGGAATGTGGAATGGAATGGAATGGAATGTGGAATGGAATGTGGAATGGAATGGAATGTGGAATGAAACGTGGAATGGAACGGAATGCAACGTGGAATGGAAAGAGGAAGGGAACAAGGAAGGGAATGGAATGGAACGTGGAAACGAACGTGTAATGGAAGGTGGAATGGAATGGAATGGAACGTGGAATGGAATATGGAATAGAATGGAATCTAATGGAATGAAATGCAGAATGGAAGGTGGAATGAAATTTGTAAAGGAACGTGGAATAGAATGGAATGGAAAATGGAATGGAATGTGGAATGGAATGGAAGGTAACGTGGAATAGAATAGAATGGAATGTGGTGTGGAATGGAATGGAATTTGGAATGGAATGGAATTTCGAATGTTGAATGGAATGGAACGTAGAATGGAATGGAATGGAAGGTGGAAAGGAATGGAATGGAATGGAATGGAATTTGGAGTGGAATATAATGGAAAATGGAAATGAATGTTATGGAAATCAATGTCAAATTGAATAGAATGGAATGTGGAATGGAATGGATTGGAATATGGAATGGAAAGGAATGGAATGGGGAAAAGTAAACAATGGAGTGTGGAATGCAATGTGGAATGGATTGGAAACGAATCCAAGGTGGAATGGAAAGGAATGGAATGTGGAATGGAGTGGAATGGAATATGGAATGCGATGAGGAAAGTAATGTAATGAAATGTGGAATTGAATGTGTGATGGAATGGAATGGAATGCAATAGAACGTGGAATGGAATTGTATGGCAGATGGAATTGAATGGAATGGAAAGCTATGTCAAATGGAATGGAATGGAATGTGGAATGCAATGGAATGGAATGGAATGCGAAATGAAATGGAATTGCGTGTGAAATTGAATGGAATGTAATGCGGAATGGAATTTAATGCAATGTGGAATGAAACGTGGAATGGAATGGAATGGAATGAGGAATGGAATGTGGAATGGATTGGAATGGAATGTGGAATGGAATGGAATGTGGAATGTGGAACAGAATTGAATGTGGAATTGAATGAAATGTAATATAGAATGCAATGGAAATGAATGGAATGTAGAATGGAATGGAAAGGAATGAAATGAAATGTGAAATGGAATGGAATGTGGAACGTGGAATGGAAAGGAATGGAATGTGGAATAAAATGTGGAATGGAAAGGAATGGAATGGAAGGTGGAATGGAATGTGGAATGGAAAGTGGAATGAAATGGAAAGGAATGTGGAATTGAATGTCGTATGCAATGGAATGGAATGTGCAATGGAATGGAATGAAATGTGGAATGGAAAGTGGAATGGAATGGAATGGAATGTGGAATGAAATAGAAAGGAATGGAATGGAATGGAATGTGGAATGGATATTGCAATTCAATGGAATGGAATGTGGAATGGAATGTGGAATGGAATGGAAAAGCATGTGGAATGGAATGTGAAATGGGTTAGAAAGGAATGTGGAATGAAATGTAATGTGAAATTGAACGTGGAATGGAATGGAATGGAAGGTGGAATGGAATTTGGAATGGAATGGAATGGAATGTGCAATGGAATGGAATGGAATGTGGAATGGAATTGAATGGAATGGAACGGAATGGAATGCAAAGTGGAATGGAATGGAAAGTGGAATGGAATGTGGAGTGGAATGCAATGGAATGTGGAATGGAATGTGGATTGTAAACGAACGGAAAGTGGAATGGAATGTGGAATGGAATGGAATGTGGAATGGAATGGAATGGAACGTGGAATGTGACGGAATGGATTTGGAATGGAACGTGGAATGGAATGGAATAGAATTCAGTGGAATGGAATGTGGAATGGAAGGTGGAATGGAATGTGGAATGGAACGTGGAATGGAAAGGAATGGATCATGGAATGGAAAGGAATGGATGGTGGAATGGAATGGAACATGGAATGGAATGGAATGGAATGGAATGTGGAATGGAAACGAATGGAATGGAATGTGGAAAAGAATGGAAGGTAATGGAATGGATTGTGAAATTTAATGGAATGGAATGGAATGTGAAATGGAATGGCATGGAATGCAATGGAATTTGGATTGGAATGGAATGTTGAATGGAATGGAATGCAATGTGGAAGGGAATGGAATGGAATTTGGAATGGAATTTGGAATGGAATGGAGTGTGGAATGGAATATGGAAAGTAATGGCATGTGGAAAGGCATGGAATGCATTATGGAATGGAATGGAAAGGAACTTGGAGTGGAATGGAATGGAAAGGGATGTGGAATGGAATGTGGAGTGGAAAGGAGTGGAAACTGGAATGGAATTGAATGAAATGTGAAATGGAAAGTGGAATGCAATGGAACGAAAAGTAGAATGGAAAGTGGAATGGAATGGAATGGAATGTGGAATGGAATGTCGAATGGAATGGAGTGGAATGGAATGTGAAATGCAATGGAATGGAATGGAGTGGAATGGATTTGAATGAAATGTGCAATGGAATGGAATGGATTGTGGAATGGAATAGAATGGAATGTGGATTGGAAGGTGGAATGAAATGGAATGGAATGTGGAATGGAACATGCAGTGGAATGGAATGGAACAGAATGGAATGGGGAATCAAATGTGGAATGGAACGTGGAATGGAATGGAATGCAATGTGGGATGGAGTGTGGAATGGAACGTGTAATGGAACGGAAAGGAATGTGGAATGGAATGTGGTATGGATTGGAATGGAATGTGGAATGGAATGTAATGGAATGTGGATTGGAAAGTGGAATGGAATGGATTGGATTGTGGAATGGAATGCGGAATGCAATATAATGGAATGTGCAATGGAAAGGAATTGAATGTGCAATGTAATGGAATGTGGAATGCAATGGAATGGAACTGAATGGAATGGAATTTGGAATGGAAAGTGGAATGTAATGGAATGGAATGGGGAATGGAATGTGAAATTGAATGTGGAATGGAACGTGGAATGCATCGGAATGGAACGGAATGGAATGTGGAAAGGAATGTGGAATGGAACGTGGAAAGGAATGTGGAATGGAACGTGGAATGGAAGGGAATGGAGTGGAATGGAATGGAATTTTGAATGGAAAGTGGAATTGAACGTGGAATGGAATGGAAAGGAATGTGGAATGGAATGTTGTATGGATTGGAATGGAATGTGGAAAGGAATGGAGTGGAATGTGGAATGGAACATGGAATGGATTGGAATGGAATTTGGAATGGAAGGTGGAATGGAATGGTTTGGTATAGGCAATGGAATGGAATGAAATGTGGAAAGGAATGGAAAGAAATGGAATGTGGACTACAAAGTAATGGAATGGAAAGGAATGGAATGGAATGTGGATTGGAAAGTGGAATGGAATGGAAAGGAATGTGGAATTTAATGTGGTACGGAATGCAAAGGAATGTGGAATGAAATGGAATGGAATGTGGAAAGGAATGGAATGGAATGGGATGTGGAATGCAATGAAAAGGAATGGAATGGAATGGAATGTGGAATGGAATGGAATGGGGAATAGAATGTGGAATAGAACGTTGAATGGAATGGAATGGAATATTATGGAAAGTTCAACGGAATGTGGAGCAGAAAGTGTAATGGAATGTAAAGGAAGGTGGAATGCAAAGTGGAATGGATGGGAATGGCATGTGGAATGGAATGGAATGGAATGTGCAATGGAATGGAATGGAAAGTGGAATGGAATGGACTGCAAAGTGGAAAGGAATGGAATGGAATGTGGAACGGAATGCAGAGGAATGGGTAGTGGAATGTGGAATAGACTGGAATTAAATGGAATGGAATGTGGAATGGAATGGAATGGAATGGAGAATGGAATGGAATGGAATTTGAAATGGAAATACAATGGAATGTGGAATGGTATGGAATGAAGTGTGGAATGGAATGGAATGTAATGTGGAATATAATGAGGAATGGATTGCGGAATGGAATGGAATGGAACTTGGAATGAAACGTCGAATGGAACGTGGAGTGGAACGTGGAATGGAAAGTGGAATGGAATGTGAAATTGAATGTGGAATGGAACGTGGAGTGGAAAGTGGAGTGGAAAGTGGAATGGAATGGAGTAGAACACAGAATGGAAAGGAAGGTTGAATGGAATGGAATGGAAAGTGGAAAGGAATGGAATGGAACGTTGAATGCAATGGAAAGGAAAGAGAAATGGAATGGAACGTGTAATGGAATATGGAATGGAATGGAATGGCAGGTAGAATGGAATGTGGAATTGGAAGGAATGCAATGTGGAATGGGATGGAATGCAATGTGGAATGGAATGTGGAACGCAATGGAATGGAACGTAGAATAGAATGAGGAATGGAACTTTGAATGGAAAGGAATGGAATGTGGAATGCAATGGAATGGAATGTCGAATTGAATGGACTGGAATTGAATATGGAATGCAATGGAATTGAAAGAAATGGAATGTGGAATGGAATGGAATGGAATGTGGAATGGAACGTGGAATGGAATGGAATGGAACATGGAATAGACTGTAGAACGGAATGGAATGGAACATGGAATGGAAAGTGGAATGGAATGTTGAATGGAAATTGGAATGGAATGTGGAATAGAAAGGCATGAAATGTGGAATGTAATGTGGAATGGAATGGAATGGAACATGGAATAGACTGTAGAACGGAATGGAATGGATCGTGGAATGGAAAGTGGAATGGAATGTGGAATGGAAATTGGAATGGAATGAGAAATGGAATGGGATGTGGAATGGAATGGAATGGAATGTGGAAAGTCATGAGGAATGGATTGCGGAATGGCATGAGGAATGGAACGCGGAGTGGAATGTATTGGAACGTGGAATGGAACGTCAAATGGAACGTAGACTGGAACGTGGAATGGAAGTGGAATGGAAACTGAAATGGAAGGTGGAATGGAACATGGAGTGGAACGTGGAATGGAAAGTGGAATGGAATGGAATGGAACACGGAATGGAATGGAAGGTGGAATGGAATGGAATGGAATGTGGAAAGGAATGGAATGGAATGTGGAATGGAATGGAAAGGAAAGAGAAATGGAATTGAACGTGGAATGGAATGTGGAATGGAATGGAATGGAATGTGGAAATGAATGAGGAATAGAAAGGAATGGAACGTGAAACGGAATGGAACGTGGAATGGAGTGGAATGGAATGTGAAATGGAACTTGGAATGGAATGGAATGGAATGTGGAATGGAATGGAGTTGAAAGTGGAATGGAAAGTGGATGGTATGTGTAATTGTACGTGGATTGGAATGGAATGAAATTTGTAAATGAATGTGGAATGTAATGGAATGGAATGTGGAATGGAATGGAATGCAATGTGCAATGGAAAGGAATGGAATGTTGAATGGAATGGAAAGGAATGGAATGGAATGGAATAGAATGTGGAATGGAAAGGAATAGAATGTGGAATGAAACGGAATGGAATGTGGAATGGAATTGAACGGAATTTTCAATGGAATGGAATGGAATGAAACGCGTAATGGAATGGAATGGACTGTGTAATGGAATGGAATAGATTGGAATGTGGAATGGAATGGAATGTGGAATGAAATGTGGAATGGAATGGAATGGAATGTGGAGTGGAATGTGGAATGGAACGCGGAATGGAATGGAATGGAATGTGGAATGGAATGTGTAATGTAATTAAATCAAATATGTTATGGAAGGAAATGGAACGGAATGTTAACAGGAATGGAATGGAATGGAATGTGCAATGGAATGAAATTGAATGTGGAATGTAATATGGAATGGAATGGAATGTGAAATAGAATGTGGAATGGAATAGAATGGAATGTGGAATGGAATGGAATGTGGAATGGAATGGAATTGAACGGAATGTGGAAAGGAATGGAATGGAATAGAATGTGGAATGGAAATAATTAATTAAATGGGACGGAATTTGGAATGGAAAGGAATGGAATGGAATGTGGAATGGAATGGAATGGAAAGGTATGGAATAACGAACGGAATGGAAGGGAAGGTGGAATGGAAAGTGGAATGGAATCTAATGGAATGTGGAATGGAATGGAATGTTTTGGAATGGAATGAAAAGGAATGTGGAATTTAAAGGAATTGAATGTGGAATGGCATGCGGAATGGAATGGAAAGGAATGTGGAATTGAATGGAATGGAATGTGGAATGGAATGGAATGGAATGTGGTATGGAATCGAATGGAATGTAGAATGGAATGGAATGTGGAATGGAATGTGGAATAGAATGGAATGGAATGTGGAATGGAATGGAATGGAATTTGAAATGGAAATAGAATGGAAAGGAATGTGGAATGGAATGAAATGTAATTTGGAATGGAATGGAATGGAATGTGGAATGGAAGGGAATGCAATGTGGAATGGAAAGGAATGGAATTGAATGTGGAATGGAATTGAATGCAATGTAATGGTATGTGGAATGGAATGAGGAATGGAATATAATGGAATGTAGAATTGTATTAAAAGTGCAATGGAATGGAAAGTGGAATGGAATGGACTGGAATTTGGAAAGGAACGCTATGGAATGGAATGTGGAATGGAATGGAATGGAATGTAAAATGGAATGGAATGTTATTGAACGGAAATTGGGATGGAAGGGAAAGGAATGTGGAATGGAATGGAATGGAATGTGGAATGCAAGGGAAAGGAATGGAATGTGAAATGGAACGGAATGGAATGTGGAATGGAATTGAATGGAATTTGGCATGGTATGGAATTTAATGGAATGAAAAGTGGAATATAATGGAATGTGGAATGGAATGGAATGGAATATGGAATCAAATTGAATGGAATTTGGAAGGGAATGAGGAAAGGATTGGAATGGAATGTGGAATGGAATGTGGAATGAAATCTGGAATGGAATGGAATGGAATGGAAAGGAATGGAATGGAATGGAATGTTTAATGGAATGAAATGGAATGTGGAATAGAATGTGCAATGGAATGGAATGTGGAATGGAATGTTGAATGGAATGGAATGCAACGTGGAATGGAATGTGGAATGAAATGTGGAATGGAACGGAATGCAACGTGAAATGGAAAGAGGAAGGGAACGTGGAAGGGAATGGAATGGAACGTGGAAACGAACGTGCAGTGGAAGGTGGAATGGAATTGAATGGAACGTGGAATGCAATGTGGAATAGAATGGAATCGAATGGAATGAAATGCGGAATGGAATGTGGAATGGAATTGAACGTGGAATGGAATGTGGAATAGAATGGAATCGAATGGAATGAAATGCGGAATGGAATGTGGAATGGAATTTGTAGTGGAACGTGGAATGGAATGGAATGGAATGTGGAATGGAATGGAATGGAAAGTTGAATGGTATGTGGAATGGACTAGAATTGAATGTGGAATTGAATGAGGAATGGATAGGAATGGAATGGAATGGAATGGAATGTGGAATGGAACATGGAAAGAAATGGAAAGGCTAATGGAATACATCGGATTGTGATGTGTAATGGAAGGAGGAATGGAATGGAATAGAGTGGAAAGGAATGTGGAATGTGGAATGGAATGAAATGTGGAATGGAATGAGGAATGGAATTGAAAGCAATGTGGAATGGAAGGGAGTGGAATGTGGAACGGAATGTGGAATGTAGTGGAATGCAATGTGGAATGGAGTGTGGAATGTAATGTACAGGAATGTGGAATTGAATGGAATGGAATCTGGAACGGAATCGAAAAAAATAGAATGGAATGTGAACTAGAATAGAACGAAATGGAATGGAATGTGGAATGGAAAGGAAAGGAATGTGAAATGGAATGTGGAATGGAATGTGGAATGGAATAGAATGGAATGTGGATTGGAAGGGAATGGAATGGAATGGAATGTGGAATTGAATGGAATGGAATGTGCAATGGAACGTGGAAAGTAATGGAATGGACAGTGGAATGGAATGAAATGTAATGTGTAATGGAATGAGGAGTGGAATGGAATAGAATGGAATGGAATGTGGAATGTGGAATGAAATGGAATGTGCAATGGAATGTGGAATGTGGAATAGAATGGAATATGCAATGGAATGTGGAATGGAATTGAATGGAATGTGGAATGGTAGAGAGTCGAATGCGGAACGGAATGTGGAATGTAGTGGAATGGAATGTGGAATGGAGTGTGGAATGTAATGGACAGGAATGTGGAATTGAATGGAATGGAATCTGGAATGGAATGGAATGGAACGGAATGTCGGCTGGAGTGGAATAGAATGGAATGGAATGTGGAATGGAATGGAGTGGAAAGTGGAATGGAATCTGGTAAGGAACGTGTAATGGAATGGAATGGAATGGATTGGAACAGAAAGGAATGGGGAATGTATTGGAAAGGAATTTGGAAGGGAATGGAATTTAATGGAATAGAATGGAATGTGGAACGGAATGTAGAATGGAATGAAATGGGATGTGGAACGGAATGTGGAATGGAATGGAATGTGAAATGGAATTTGGTATGGAATCTGGAATTTAATGTGCAATGGAATGGAAAGGAATGGATTGGAATCAGGAATGTAATGGAAAGTAATGTGGAATGTAGGGGAATGGAATGTGGAATGGAGAGTGGAAAGGAATGGAAAGGAATGTCGAATGCAATGGAATGGTATCTGGAATGGAATTGAATCGAATGGAAAGGGGACTGGAATGGAATGTAATTGAATGTGGAATGGAATGGAATGGAATGTGGAATGGAATGAAATGGAATCTGGAATGGAAAGTGGAATGGAATGTGGAAAGGAATAGAATGGAATGGGAAAGAAATGTGCAATGGAATGGAATGTGATGTGAAATGGAATGTGGAATGGAATGGAATGGTATGGAACGTGGAATGGAAAGGAATGTGGAATGGAATGGAATGGAATGGAATGGAATGGAATGGAAGAGGATGGAATGGAATGGAATTTGAAGAAATTGAATGTGGAATTGAATGTGAAATGGAATCCGGAATTGACTGTGGAATGGAATGTGGAAAGGAATGGAATGTGGAATGGAATGTGGAATTTAATGGAATGGAATGGAATGGAATGTGGAATGGAATGGAATGGAATGGAATGGATTGTGAAATGGAATGGAATGGAATGGAATGGCATGTGGAATGGAATAAAACGGAATGGAATGTAATTGAATGTGGAATGGAATGGAATGTGAATTTGAATGGAATGGAATGTGGAATGGAATGGAATGGAATATGGAACGGAATGTGGAGTGGAAAGGAATGGAATGTGGAATGGAATGGAATGGAATGGAATGTGGAACGGAATGTAATAGAATGTGGAATGCAATGGAGTGGAATGAAATGTGGAATGCAAAGCAATGAGGAATGGAACGTTTAATGGGATGGAATGGAAGATGGAATACAACATGGAATGGAACATAGATCGGAACGTGGAATGTATCGTGGAATGGAGTGGAATGGAAAGTGGAATGGACTGGAACGTGGACTGGAATGGAAAGGAATGTGGAATGGAATGGTTTGGAACGTGAAATGGAATAGTATGGAAATTGGAATGGATTGGAATGGAACGTGGATGGAATGTGGAATGGAATGGAACAGAATGGAATGCAAAGTGGAATGGAATAGATTGTAAAATGGAATGGAAGTGAACGTTGAATGGAATATGGAACGTAATGGATTGGAATGTGGAATGGAATGGTATGTGAAATGGAAGTAGAATGGAATATGAAATTGAAATAAAATGGAATGGAATGGAATGCAGAGTATAATGCAATGGAAAGTGGAAAGGAACGTGGAATGGAACGGAATGGAATTTTGAATGGAAGGAATGGAATGTCAAATGGAATGTCGAATGGAATGGACTGAAATGGAATGAGGAATGCAATGGAATGGAATGGAGTGGATTGAAATATGGAATGGAATGGAATAGAATGTGGAATGGAATGAGGAATGGAATGGAATGGAATGCAAAGTGGAATGGAATGGAGTGGAATGGAATGGAATGGAATGTGGAATAGAACGGAATGGAATGTGGAATGAAATGAGGAATGGAATGCAATGGAATGTGGAAAGGAATGGAATGGAATGTGGAATGGAATGGAATGGAATGTGGAATGGAATCTGGAATGGAATGGAATGGAATGTAGAAAGGAATCTAGAATGGAATGGATTGGAATGTGGAATGAAATGGAATGGAATGAGGAATCGAATGTGCAATGGAATGGAATGTGAAATGGAAATAGAATGGAATGTGAAATAGAAATAGAATGGAATGTGGAATGGAATGGAATTGAATGGGGAAAGGGATGCAATGGAATGTGGAATGCAACATGGGATGGAATGGAATAGAAAGTGGAAAGGAATGTGTAATGGATTTGAATGGAATGTGGAATGGAATGGAATGGAATGTGGAATGGAACGTGGAATGGAATGGAATGTAATGGAATGTGGAATGTTATTTTGAATGGAACGTGGAATGGAATCTAATGGAACGGAAAGGAATGTTGAATAGAATGTTGAATGGAACATGGAGAAGAATGGAATGGAATGGAATGGAAAGAGGAGTGGATTGTGGAATGGAAGGTGGAATGGAATGGAATGGAATGGAATGTGGAATGGAATGGAATTGAACGGAAGTAGGAATGGAATATAATGGGATGGATAGTGGAAGTCAAAGGAATGGAAAGTGCAATGGAATGGAATGGAACGTGGAATATAATGGAAATGAATGTGGAATGGAATGGAAAGAAATGGAATGTGGACTGGAATAGCACGTGGAATGTAATGGAATTGAAGGTGCATTGGAATATGGAATAGAATGGAACGCCAGGTGGAATGGAATGTGGATTGGAATGTGGAATTGAATGGAACAGAATGTGGAATGGATCGTGGAAAAGAACATGGAATGGAATCTAATGGAATAGAATGGAATGTGGAATGAAATGGAATGGAAAGAGAACTGGAATGGAATGGAATGGACACATGGAATAGAATGGAATGGAATGTGGAATGGAATGTGGAATGGAATGGAATGGAATATGGAGTGGTATGGAGTGCAATCTGGAATGGAATGTGGAATGTAGTGGAATGGAATGAGGAATGGAATGTTGAATGGACTGGAAAGGAATGTGGAATGTAATGAAATGGAATCTGGAATGGAATAGAATGGAATGGAATGTCGAAAGGAATGGAATGGAAGGTGGAATGGAATGTGGAATGGAATGTGGAATAGAATGGAATGGAAAGTGGAATGGAATGTGGAATGGAATGGAATGGAATGGGATGGAATGTGGGACGGAATGTGGAATGGAAACTGGAATGGATTGTGGAATAGAATGGAATTTAATGGAATGTGGACTGGAATGGAATGGAATGAGAAATGAAATAGAATGTGGAAAGGAATTGAATTGAAAGTAATGGTATCTGGAACGGAATGTGGAATTGAATGGTATGGAAGGGAATTGAGTGGAAGGGAATGTGCAATGGAATGTGGAATGTAACATGGAATGGAATGTGGAATGGAATGGAATGCAATGTGGAATGGAATGGAATGGAATGTGGAATGGAATGGAATGAAATGGAATGTGGAATGGAATGGAATGGAATGTGGAATGGAATGGAAAGGAATGTGGAAAGGAATGGAATGTGGAATGGAATGGAATGGAATGTGGAATGGAATGGAATGGAATGGATTGTGCAATGGAATGGAATGGAATGGATTGTCGAATGGAATGGAATGCAATGGAATGGAATGTGCAATGGAATCTGCAATGGAATGTGGAATGGAATGGAATGTGGAATGGCATGGAATGTAATGGGATGGAATTTGGAATGGAATGTGGAATGGAATGTGGTATGGAATGGAATGGAATGGAATTGAGTGGAATGGAATGTGGAATGGAATGGAATGGAATGTGGAATGGAATGTAACGGCATGTGGAATGGGATGCGGAGTGGAACGGAAAGGAATATGGAATGGAAAGTGGAATGGAATGGAATGTGGATTGCAATGGAATGGAATCGAGTGGAATGTGGAAAGGAATGGAATGGAATGTGGAATGAAATGGAATGGAATGGAATGTAGAATGGAATGTGATGGAATGTAGAATGGAATGCGGATTGGAATGGAATGTGGAATGGAATGGAATGGAACGTGGGATGGAATGGAGTGGAATGTGGAATGGAATGTGGAATGGAATGGAATGGAATGTTGGAATGGAATAAAAAATTGAAAGTGGAATGGAATGCAATGGAACGTGGAATGGAAAGTGGAATGCAAGACGGAATGGAACTTGGAATGGATGGTGGAACGGAATGGAATGGAACGTGGGATGGAATGGAACCTGGAATGGAATGGAATGGAATGTGGAATGGAACAGAACCTGGAATGGAATGGAATGGGACGTAGAATGGAATAGAATGTGAAATGGAGTGGTATGTAACGTTGAATGGATTTTGTAATGGAATGGAATGGAAGGTGGAATGGAATGAGGAACGGAATATGGAATACAATGGAATGGAACGTGGAATATAACGTGGAATGGAACACGGAATGGAACGTGGAATGTATCGTCGAATAGGATGGAATGGAACGTGGAATCGAATGGAACGTGGAATGGAATGCAATGGAATGTGGCATGGAATGTGGAATGGATTGGAATGGAATGTGGAATGGAATGGAATGGAATGGAATGTGCAATGGAAAGGAATGGAATTCAATGTGGAATGGAATGGAATGGAATGGATTGTGGAATGGAATGTTGCATGGAAAGGAATGGAACGTTGAATGGAATATTATGGAAAGTGGAATGTAGTGGAATGGAACTTAGAATGGAATGTGGAATGGAATGCAACGGAATGGAAAGCAAAGTGGAATGCAATCGAAAGTGTAATGGAATGGAATTTAATGTGGAATGGAATGTGGAATGTAATGGAATGGAAAGTGGAATGGCATGTGGAATGGAACCTGGAATGGTATGTAATGGAATGTGGAAGGGAATTTGGAATGGATTGGAATGGAAAGTGGAATGGAATGGAATGGAATGGAATGGAGTGGAATGTGGAATGGAATGCAATGGAATGGAATGGAATGGAATGTGGAATGGAATTTGGAATGAAATGGAATGGAATGGAATGTGGAATGGAATGGAATGGAATGCTATGGAATGTGGAATGGAGAAATGGAATGGAATGGAATGGAATGTGTAATGAAATGAAATGTGGAATGGAAAGGAATTCAATGTATAATGGAATTCCATTCCATTCCATTCCAGTCCGTATTCCATTCCATTCCATTCCATTCCACATTCCGTTCCACATTCCATTCCATTCCGTTTCACATTCCATTCCATTCCATTCCACATTCGGTTCCACATTCCATTCCATTCCGTTTCACATTCCATTCCATTCCATTCCACATTCCATTCCACTCTCCATTCCATTCCACATTCCATTCCACTTTCCATTCCTTTCCATTCCATATTCCATTCCACTTTCCATTCCAATCCATTCCACATTCCATTCCACATTCCATTCAATTTCATTTCACTTTCAATTCCGTTCCATTCCATATTCCATTCCACATTTAATTCCATTCCATTCCGTATTCCATTCCATTCCATTCTGCAGTCCATTCCTTTCCATTCCACTTTGCATTGCATTCCATTCAATTCCACATTCCATTCAAATCCATTCCACATTCCATTCCACCTTCCATGCCATTACATTCCGATTTCCTTTCCACATTCCATTCCTTTCCATTCCACAATTGATTCCTCATTTCATTCCATTCCATTCCTCATTCCATTCCACTTCCCATTCCATTCCATTCCACATTGCATTCTTTTCCATTCCAGATTCCATTCAATTGCATTCCACGTTCCATTCCACATCCCCTTCAAATCCATTCCACTTAGCGTTCCACATTTCATTCCACATTTCCTTCCACATTCTATTCCACATTCCGTTCCAGTCCATTCCACCTTCCATTCCACATTGCATTCTATTCAATTCCACATTCCGTTCCACATTCCATTCCACATTCCATTCCATTCCATTCTATTCCACATTCCTTTCCATTCCATTACACATTCCATTCCATTCCACATTCCACTCCATTTCATTCCACTTTCCATTCCATTTCACTCCACATTCCATTCCAGTCCATTCCACATTCCATTCCTCATTCCATTCCACATTCCATTCCACATACCATTCCAAGGCATTCCACATTCCATTCCATTCCATTCCACATGCTATTCCACGTTCCATTCCACGTTCCATTCCACGTTCCATTCCACCTTCCATTCCATTGCATTGCTCGCTTCATTCCACATTCCATTCTATTACATTCCACTTTCCTTTCCACATTCCATTCCACATTCCATTCCACATTCCGTGCCACATTCCATTCCATTCCAATCCACAGTCCATTTCTTTACATTCCACATTGCATACCACATTCCATTCCACTTTCCATTCCATTCCATTCCATGTACCCTTCGACGTTACATTGGACGTGCCATTCCACGTTCCATTCCATTGCATTCCACGTTCCGCTCCATGTTCCATTCCATTCCATTCCATTCAACATTGCATTCCATTACATTCCACATTCCATTCCCTTCCTTTCCACGTTCCATTCCATTATGTTCCACGTTCCTCTCCACTTTGCATTCCACGTTCCATTCCACGTTCCATTCCATTCCATTCCACGTTCCATTCCATTCCATTCCACGTTCGGTTTCATTCCATTTCACGTTGCGTTTCACCTTCAATTTCACATTCTATTCCACCTTCCAATCCATTCAATTCCCTTCCATTCCACATTAGATTCCATTCCATTCCACTTTCCATTCCACGTTGCATTCCACGTTTTATTCTGCGTTCCATTCCACGTTCCATTCCTTTCCACTCCACCTTCCATTCCATTGCCTTTCACATTCCATTCCTTTCCATTCCATTCCATTCCACATTCCATTGCACAATCCATTCCCTTCGATTACAGATTCCATTCCATTTCATTCCACATTCCTTTCCACGTTCCATTCCACGTTCCATTCCACGTTCCATTCCACATTCCATTCCACATTGCTTTCCATTCCAGTCCATATTCCATTCCACATTCCATACAATTCCATTTAAACCTTCCATTCCAATCCATTACACATTCCATTCCACTTTCCATTCCATTCCATTCCACATTCCATTCCTCATTACAGTTCTTTCCATTCCATATTCCATTCCAAATTGCGTTCCACATTCCATTCCGCATTCCATTCCATATTTCAATCCATTACATTCCGCAATCCATTCAACATTCCATTCCATTGCATTCCACATTCCATTCCAGATTCCATTCCACGTTCTGTTCCACATTGCATTCCATTCCATTCCACGATCCATTCCACGTTCCATTCCACAATCATTTCCATGTTCCCTTCCACTTTCCATTCCATTCCATTCCACATTCCATTGCGCATTCCATTCCACGTTCCATTCTGCATTCAATTCCATTCCATTCCACATTCCATTCCATTGTATTGCACATTCCATGCCACATTCCAATCCATTCCATTCCATTCCATGTTCCATTCCACATTCCGTTCCATTCCATTGCACATTACATTCCACATTCCATTCCATTCCAATCCTCATTCAATTCCACATTCCTTTCCAAGTTCCAGTCCACATTCTATTACACGTTCCATTCCGTTCCATTCCACGTTCCATTCCACATTCCATTCTTCATTCCATTCCACATTCCATTACCTTCCATTCCAGATTCCTTTGAACTTTCCATTCCATGCTACATTACATTCCACATTCCATTCCACATTTGTTTTTGCATTCTTTTACATTGCATTCCACATTTCGTTCCATTCCATTCCACCTTCCATTCCATATTCCGTTCCATTCCTTTCCACTTTCCTTTCCACATTCCATTCCAAGTTCCATTCCATTGCAATCCACAATCCATTCCACGTTCCCTTCCATGAACCATCCCATTTCATTACACGATCCATTACAAATTCCATTCCATTCCATTACACTTTGCATTCCGCATTCCATTCCACATACCATTCTGTTCCATTGCACATTCCTTTCCACACTCCATTCCACATTCCGTTCCTGTTTCCATTCCGTTCCATTCCACATTCAATTCCGCATTCCATTCCACATTCCATTCCGTTCCATTTCACTTTAATTTTCACTTTCCATTCCACATTACATTCCATTCCTTTCCACATTCCATTCCACACTGCATTACACTTTCCATTTCACATTCCATTCCACATTCTATTCCAATCCGTTCTACATTCCATTCCATTCCGTTCCACATTCAATTCCATTCTTTCCACATTTCATTCCACTTTCCATTCCATTCCATATCAAATTCCATTCCACTTTCCTGCATTCCATTCCATTCCACATTCCAATCCACATTCTATTCCATTCTATTCCATTCCATTCTGCATTTCTTTGCACATTCCATTCCATTCCATTCCACATCCCATTCCACATTACAATCCACATTCTGTTCCATTCCATTCGATTCCATTCCGCATTCCATTGCACATTCCTCTCCATTCTATTTCACGTTGCTTTTCACATTCCATTCCACATTCCATTCTATTCCATTCCACATTTCATTCCACATTCCATTCCACTTTCCATTCTACTTTCCATTCCATTCCATTCCATTCCATTCCACATTCCATTTCACATTCCATTCCATTCCATTCCATTCCGCATTGCATTGGACATTCTTTTCCATTCCATTCCACATTCCATTCCATTCAATTCAATTCCACATTCCATTCCACATTCCATTCCATGCCATTCCACATTCCATTCCATTCCATTCCACATTCCATTCCATTCCACATTCCATTCCATTCCATTCCACATTTCATTCCACATTCCATTCCACATTCCATTCCACTTTCCATTCCACTTTCCACTCCATTCCATATTCCATTCCACTTTCCATTCCATTCCATTCCACATTCCATTCCATTGAATTCCACATTGCATTCCATTCCATTCCTTTCCATTCCATTCCACATTCCGTTCCACATTCCATTCCATTGTGTTCCACATTGCATACCATTCCGTTCCACATTCAATTCCATTCCACTCCACATTTCATTCCACTTTCCATTCCATTCCATTCCACATTCCATTCCACTTTTGATTTCATTCCATTCTATTCCACATTCCAATCCACATTCTCCTCCATTCTATTACATTCCATTCCGCATTCCATTGCACATTCCATTCCGTTCCATTCCACATTCCGTTTCATTCCATTCCATTCCACATTCCATTCCATTCCACATTCCATTCCATTCCATTCCACATTTCATTCCATTCCATTCCACCATCCATTCAACATTCCATTCCATTGCATTGCACATTCCATTCTAGATTCCCTTCCTCGGTACATTCCACATTCCATTCCATTCCATTCCACGATCCATTCCACTTTCCATTCTACAATCAATTCCACGTTCCTTTCCACTTTCCATTCCATTCCATGCCACATTCCATTCCACATTCCAATCCATATTCTATTCCTTTCCATTCCATTCCATTCTGTATTTCATTGCACATTGCATTCCATTCTTTTCCACATTAAATTCCATTCAATACTCTTCCACATTCCATTCCTTTCCATTCCGCATTCTACTGCACATTCCTTTCCATTCCATTTCACGTTACTTTTCACATTCCATTCCACATTCCATTCCATTCCATTCCACATTTCATTCCACATTCCATTCCACTTTCCATTCTACTTTCCATTCCATTCCATTCTATTCCACATTCCATTTCACATTCCATTCCATTCCATTCCGAATTGCATTACACATTCCTTTCCATTCCATTCCACATTCCATTCCATTCCATTCCACATTCCATTCCATTCCATTCCACATTTCATTCCACATTCCATTCCACTTTCCATTCCCCTTTCCATTCCATTCCATATTCCATTCCACATTCCATTCCATTCCATTCCGAATTGCATTACACATTCCTTTCCATTCCATTCCACATTCCATTCCATTCCATTCCACATTCCATTCCATTCCATTCCACATTTCATTCCACATTCCATTCCACTTTCCATTCCCCTTTCCATTCCATTCCATATTCCATTCCACATTCCATTCCACATTCCATTCCACATTCCATTCCATTCCATTCCACATTCCATTCCACATTCCATTCCACATTCCATTCCATTCCATTCCACATTCCATTCCATTCAATTCCACATTGCATTCCATTCCATTCCTTTCCGTTCCATTCCACATTCCGTTCCACATTCCATTCCACTGCATTCCACATTCCATTCCGTTCCATTCCACATTCAATTCAATTCCACTCCACATTTCATTCCACTTTCCATTCCATTCCATTCCACATTCCATTCCACTTTCGATTCCATTCCATCCCACATTCCATTCCACTTTCTGTTCCATTCAATTCCATTCCACATTCCAATCCACATTCTATTCCATTCTATTACATTCCATTCCGCATTCCATTGCACATTCCATTCCGTCCATTCCACATTCCATTCCATTCCATTCCACATTTCATTCCACATTCCATTCCACTTTCCATTCCACTTTCCATTCCATTCCATATTCCATTCCACATTCCATTCCACATTCCATTCCATTCCACATTCCATTCCATTCTATTCCATATTGCATTCCATTCCATTCCTTTCCATTCCATTCCACATTCCGTTCCACATTCCATTCCATTGCGTTTCACATTGCATACCATTGCGTTCCACTTTCAATTCCCTTCCACTCCACATTTCATTCCACTTTCCTTTCCATTCCATTCCACATTCCATTCCACTTTTGATTCCATTCCATGCTATTCCACATGCCAATCCACATTCTCTTCCATTCTATTACATTCCATTCCGCATTCCATTGCACATTCCATTCCGTTCCATTCCACATTCCATTTCATTCCATTCCATTCCACATTCCATTCCACATTCCATTCCATTCCACATTCCATTCCATTCCATTCAACATTTCATTCCATTCCATTCCACAATCCATTCAACATTCCATTCCATTGCATTCCACATTCCATTCTAGATTCCATTCCTCGTTCCATTCCACATTCCATTCCATTTCATTCCACGATCCATTCCACGTTCCATTCTACAATCAATTCCACGTTCCATTCCACTTTCCATTCCATTCCATTCCACATTCCATTCCACATTCCAATCCATATTCTATTCCATTCCATTCCATTACATTCCGTATTTCATTGCACTTTCCATTCCATTCTTTTTCACATTAAATTCCATTCAATTCTATTCCACATTCCATTCCATTCCATTCCGCATTCGACTGCACATTCCTTTCCATTCCATTTCACGTAACTTTTCACATTCCATTCCACATTCCATTCCATTCCATTCCACATTTCATTCCACATTCCATTCCACTTTCAATTCTACTTTCCATTCCATTCCATCCTATTCCACATTCCATTTCACATTCGATTCCATTCCATTCCGCATTGCATTGCACATTCCTTTCCATTCCATTCCACATTACATTCCATTCCATTCCACATTCCATTCCATTCCATTCCACATTTCATTCCACATTCCATTCCACTTTCCATTCCCCTTTCCATTCCATTCCATATTCCATTCCACATTCCATTCCACATTCCATTCCACATTCCATTCCATTCCATTCCACATTCCATTCCATTTAATTCCACATTTCATTCCATTCCATTCCTTTCTGTTCCATTCCACATTCCGGTCCACATTCCATTCCATTGCATTCCACATTCCATTCCATTCCATTCCACATTCAATTCTATTCCACTCCACATTTCATTCCACTTTCCATTCCATTCCATTCCACATTCCATTCCACTTTTGATTCCATTACATTCCACATTCCATTCCACTTTCTGTTATATTCAATTCCATTCCACATTCCAATCCACATTCTATTCCATTCTATTATATTCCATTCCGCATTCCATTGCACATTCCATTCCGTTCCATTCCACATTCCATTCCGTTCCATTCCATTCCACATTCCATTCCATTCCACGTTCCATTCCATTCCACATTTCATTCCATTCCATTCCACAATCCATTCAACATTCCATTCCATTGCATTCCACATTGTATTCTAGATTCCATTCCACGTTCTATTCCACATTCCATTACGTTCCATTCCAAGATCCATTCCACGTTCCGTTCTACAATCAATTCCACGTTCCATTCCACTTTCCATTCCATTGCATTCCACTTTCCATTCCATATTACATTCCATTCCTTTCCACTTTTCATTCCACATTCCATCGCACATTCCATACCACGTTCCATTCCTCATTCAATTCCATTCCATTCCACATTCCATTCCATTGCATTCCACATTCCATTTCACATTCCATTCCATTCCATTCCATTCCCCATTCCATTCCACATTCCATTCCATTCCATTGCACATTCCATTCCACTTTCCATTCCATTCCATTCCTCATTCAATTCCACATTCCTTTCCAAGTTCCAGTCCATATTCTATTACACGTTCCATTCCATTCCATGTTGCATTCCACATTCCATTCCACATTCCATTCCACATTCCACTCCATTCCATTCCTGATTCCATTGCACTTTCCATTCCTTGCTATATTACATTCCACATTCCATTCCACATTTCATTTCACATTCTATTCCATTGCATTCCGCATTCCATTCCATTCCATTCCACATTCCATTCCATATTCCGTTCCATTCCTTTCCACATTCCTTTCCACATTCCATTCCACGTGCCATTCCATTCCAAACCATGATCCATTCCACGTTCCCTTCCATGATCCATCCATTTCATTCCACGATCCATTCCACATTCCATTCCATTCCATTTCACTTTGCATTCCACATTCTATTCCACATACCTTTCTGTTCCATTGTGCATTCCATTCCAAACTCCATTCCACATTGCATTCCTCTTTCCATTCCATTCCATTACACATTCCATTCCACATTCTATTCCACATTCCATTCCGTTCTATTTCACGTTAGTTTTCACATTCCATTCCACATTCCATTCTATTCCATTCCACATTTCTTTCCATATTCCATTCCACTTTCCATTCCACTTTCCATTCCATTCCATTCCATTCAACATTCCATTCCATTCCATTCCACGTTGAATTCCATTCCATTCCTTCCAATTCCATTCCACATTCCATTCCATTCCATTCTATTCCACATTCCTTTCCATTCCATTCCACATACCATTCCATTCCACATTCCTTTCAACATTCCATTCCACATTCCATTCCATTCTGTTCTATTCCACTTTGCCTTGCATTCCACGTTTTATACCATTTCATTCCACATCCCATTTCGTTCCATTCCACATTCCATGCCATTCAATTGCTTATTTCATTCCATTCCTTTGCATTCCACATTCCATTCCATTACATTTCCTTGCCATTCCATTCCATTGTATTCCACTTTCCATTTCACATTCCATTCCACATTCCATTTCATATTCCAGTGTGCATTCTATTCCACGTTCCATTCCATTTCATTCCACTGTCCATTCCATTCCATTCCACATGCCATTTCATTCCATTCCTCATTCCATTCCACATTCCATTCCACATTACATACCATTCCATCCCACATTCCTTTCCATTCTATTCCACATTCCATTCCTTTCCATTCCACATTGCATTCCACATCCCATTCCATTCCATTCCACATTCCATTCCACATTTGATTCCTTTCAATTCCACTTTCCATTCCACATTCCATTCCACTTTCCATTCCACATTCCTTTCCATTCCATTCCACATTCCATTCCATTCCATTTCACATTCCATTCGACATTCCATTCCTTCCCATTCCATTCCACATTGCATTCCATTCTATTCCACATTCCATGCCATTCCATTCCACATTCCATTCCATACCATTCCACTTTCCAATCCACATTCCTTTCCACATTCCATTCCATTCCATTACTTTCCATTACACGTTCCATTCGATGTTCCATTCCGCATTCTCTTCCATTCCGTTACACATTCAATTCCACATTCCTTTCGATTCCATTACACTTTCCATTCCACATTCCATTCCACATGACATTGGGTTCCATTCCTCATTCCATACCACATTCCATTACACATTCCTTTCCATTTCATTCCACATTCCAATCCACATTCCATTCCATTGCATTCCACATTCCAATCCATATTCCATTCCATTCCATTCCACATTACCTTAAATTCCATTTCACTTTCCATTCCATTCCATTGCATTCCTCATTACATTCCATTCCATTCCGCATTCCCTTCCATTCCATTCCACTCCATTCCATATTCCATTCCATTCCATTCCTTTTCACATTACATTTTGTTCCATTCCACATTCCATTCCGTTACTTTCCAATTTCCATTCCATTCCACTCCACATTCCATTTCATTCCATTTCATTCCATTCCACGTTCCATAGGATTCCTTTCCTTTCCACATTCCATTACTTTCCGTTCCGCATTCCTTTCCACTTCATTCCACATTTCATTCCACATCACTTTCCATTCCAGTCCACATTCAATTCCACGCTCCATTCCACGTTAGTTTCCAGGTTCCATTCTATATTCCATTCCACATTCCATTCCTTTCCACATTCCATACCGTTCCATTGAATTCCATTCCACATTCCATTCCATTACATTCCACATTCCATTCCATATTCCATTCCACTCCAGTCCACATTCCATTCCACATTCCATTGCATTTCATTCCACATTCCATTCCACATTCCATTCCATTCCATTCCACATTCCTTTCCACATTCCATTCTATTCTTATACACATTCCATTGTATTCCATCCGACCTTCCATTCCATTCCACATTCCATTCCACATTCCATTCCACATTCGATTACATTCATTTCCACATTCCATTCCATTTCATTCCACATTCCATTCCATTTCATTCCACATTCCATTGCACATTCCATTCCATGTTCCATTCCATTCCATTCAACGTTGCATTCTACCTTCAAATCCACGTTCCATTCAACGTTACATTCCACGTTCCATTCCATTCCATTCCACCTTCCATTCCCCATTCCTTTCCATTCCACTCCACATCCCATTTCACATTCCAGTCCAGCACATTCCACATTGCATTCCTCATTCCATTGCATTCCTTTCCACTTTCCATTCCATTCCCCTCCACATTCCATTCCACATTTCATTCCATTGCATTCCATTACATTCCACGTTCTATTGCACGTTCCATTATATTCCATTCCACTTTCCATTCCACTTTCCATTCCATTCAATTCCACATTCCTTTCCACATTCCATTCCACATTCCATTCCACTCCACATTCCACTCAATTCCATTCCACTCAACATTACACTACATTCTACAACTTTTCTCATTGCATACCTTTCCATTCCACATTTCATTCCGCGTTCCGTTCCACTTTCCATTCCACATTCCATTCTACACTCCATTCCATTCGTTTCCACATTCCACTCCACATTTCATTCCACAATCCATTGCAGGTTGCATTCCACATTTTGACCGCATTCCATTCCACTATATTTCTCCTTCCATTCCACATTCCTTTCCATTCCATGCCCCATTGCATTCCACATTCTATTCCATTCCATTCCACATTTAATTCCACTTTCAATTCTACATTCCACTCCACGTTCCATTCCACGTTCCTTACCACGTTCCAGCCCATTGCTTTCCACATTCCACTGCACATTCCAATACATTCCATTCCACATTCCATTCCACATTCCATTCCACATTCCATCTCACATTCCATTCATTCCATGCCACATTCCATTCCAAATTTAATTTCACATTAAATTCTATGTTCCACTCCAAGTTCCATTCCACGATTCATTCCACGTTCCATTCCATGTTCCATCCCATTGCATTCCACATTCCACTGCACATTCCAATACATTCCATTCCACATTCGATTCCACATTCGATCTCACATTCCATTCCACGTTCCAATAAATTGCATTCCTCATTACATTCTACGTTCCATTCCACGATCCTCTCCACGTACCATTCCATTCCATTCCTCTTTTCATTTCATTCCATTCCACATTCCATTCCACATCCCATTTCACATTCCATTCCACATTCCATTTCACTTTCCATTGCAATTCATTATATTCAATTACATATTGCATTCCATTACAGTCCACATTCCTTTCCGTTCCATATTCCATTCCTTTTCATTCCACATTCCATTCCACATTTCATTCCATTCCATTCTTTTCCACATTCCATTCGATTCCACTCCACATTCGATTCCATTCCATTCCACGTTCCATTCCACATTCCATTCCACGTTCCATTCCACATTCCATTCCATTCCATTCCACATTCCATTCCATTCCATTCGACATTCCATTCCATTCCATTCCACATTCCATTGCATTCAATTTCACATTCCATTCCATTCCATTGCATTCCACATTCCATTCCATTCCATTCTACATTCCATTCCTTTCCATTCCATTCTATTCCACATTCCGTTCCATTCCATTCTTTTCAACATTCCATTCCATTCCATTCCACTTTCCTTTCAATTACATTCCACATTCCATTCCGCATTCCATTCTACATTCTCTTCCACATTCCATCCGACACTGGATTCCACATTCCATTCCTTTCCATCCCACATTCCATTACATTTTCCATTCCATTCCTTTCCACATTCCATTCCACAATCCATTCCATTACTTTCCACCTTCCATTCCGTGTTCCATTGCACTGTCCATTCCACGTTACTTTCCACGTTCCATTCCAATTTCCATTACATTCCATTCCATATTCCATACCATTCCATTCCATTCCTCATTCCATTCCACATTCCTTTCAACATTCCCTTCCACATTCGATTCTATACCATTCCACATTCCAATCCACATTCCATTGCATTCCATTACACATTCCATTCCATTCCCCTCCACATTCCATTCCACATACCATTCCATTCCTCTCCACATTCCATTCCAGATTCCATTCCATTCCTTTCAACATTCCATTCCACATTCCATTCCATTCCATTCCACCTTCCATTCCACGTTTCATTCCATATTCCATTCCACATTCCATTCCACATTCCATTGTGTTCCATTCCACATTCCATTCCTCATAACTTTCCACAATCCATTCCACATTCCATTCTATTGCATTCCACATTCCTTTCCATTCCACTCCACATTGCATTTCACATTCCAGTCCAGCACATTCCACATTGCATTCCACATTCCATTGCATTCCTTCCCACTTTCCATTCCTTTCCACTCCACATTCCATACCACATTCCATTCCATTCCATTCCATTCCATTCCATTCCATTCCATTCCACGTTCTATTGCACGTTCCATTAGATTCCGTTCCATATTCCTTTCCACATTCCTTTCCATTCAATTCCACATTCCATTCCACATTCTATTCCACATTCCATGCCATTCCACTCCTCATTCCACTCAACTCCTTTCCATTTCACATTACATTGCATTCTACACCATTTCACATTCCATTCCATTCCATTCCTTTCCATTCCACATTCCATTCCACATTACACTCCACTTTCCATTCCACATTCCATTCTACACTCGATTCCATTCGTTTCCACATTCCATTCCACATTTCATTCCACAATCCACTGCACGTTCCATTCCACATTCCAACCTCATTCCATTCCACTATATTCCTCCTTCCATTCTACATTCCTTTCCACTCCATGCCACTTTCCATTCCACATTCCATTCCATTCCATTCCACATTTAATTCCATGTTCAATTCCATGTTCCATTCCACGATCCATTCCACTTTCCATTCCACGTTCCATCGCATTGCATTCCACATTCCACCGCACATTCCAATACATTCCATTCCACATTCCATTCCACCTTCCATCTCACATTCCATTCCACATTCCAATCAGTTCCATTCCGCATTCCATTCTAAGTTGCATTCCATGATTCATTCCGCGTTCCTTTCCACGTTCCATTCCGTTCCATTCCACTTTCCATTACACATTCCATTCCACATTCCATTTCACTTTCCATTCCATATTCCGTTTCACTTTCCATTCCATTCCATTCCATTCCAATACACATTGCATTCCATTACAATCCACATTCCTTTCTGTTCCATTCCACATTCCATTCCGTTCCACTTTCCATTCCTTTCCTTTCCATATTGCAATCCATTTCATTCCACATTCCATTACACATTTCATTCCATTCCATTCTATTCCACATTCCATTCGATTCCATTCCACATTCCATTCCATTCCATTCCACGTTCCATTCCACATTCCATTCCATGTTCCATTCCACAATCCATTCCATTCCAATCCACATTCGATTCCATTCCATTCCACTTTCCATTCCATTCCATTCCAAATTCCATTCCATTGAATTTCACATTCCATTACATTACATTGCATACCACATTCCATTCCATTCCATTCTGCACTCCATTCCTTTCCATTCCATTCTATTCCACATTCCGTTCCATTCCATTCTATTCCACATTCCATTCCATTCCCTTCCACTTTCCTTTCAATTACATATCACATTCTATTCCACATTCCTTCTACATTCTATTCCACGTTCCATCCCACATTGAATTCCACATTCCATTCTTTTCCATCCCACATTCCATTACATGCTCCATTCCATTCCATTCCACTTTCCATTACATTACATTCCACCTTCCATTCCATGTTCCATTGCACTTTCCATTCCACGTTACTTTCCACGTTCCATTCCACATTCCATTCCATATTCCATACCATTCCATTCCTTTCGTTTCCACAATCCATTCCATTCCATTCCTCTTTCCATTCCACCTTCCGTTCCATTCCACGTACCATTCCACTCTCCATTCCGCTTTCCATTCCACATTCCACTCCGTTACATTCCACATTCTATTCCACACTGCATTCCACATTCCATTCCACATTCCATTCCTATTCATTCCACATTCCATTCCACATTCCATTCCTTTCCATTCCAAATTCATTTCTACATTCAAATCCATTCTCTTATATATTCCATTCCATTCCATTCCATATTTCATTCGACATTCTATTCCACATTCAATTCCACATTCCATTCCATTCCGTTCCACATTCTATTCCACATTCCATTCCACATTCCATTCCGTTCAATGCCGTGTTCCCTTCCACATTCCATTCCACATTCCATTCCACATTCCTTTCCACATTCCATTCCACATTCCATTCTACGTTCCATTCCATTCCATTCCAAATTCCATTCCATTCCATTCCACTTTCCATTCCATTCCATTCCACATTCTATTCCATTCCATTCCATTGTCTTCCATATTCAATTCCATTTCATTCCACATTCCATTCTGTTACATTCCGCATTGCATTCCACATTCCATTCCACATTCTATTTCACGTACCATTCCACTCCATTCCACATTCTATTCAATTCCATTCCACATTCCATTCCATTCCATTCCACATTCCATTCCATTCCATTCCACATTCCATTCCATTCCATTCCACATTCCATTCCATTCCATTCCACATTCCATTCCACGTGTCATTTCATTCCAATCCACATTCCATTTCACATTTCATTCCACATTGCATTCCACATTGCATTTCACATTCCATTCCACATTGCATTCCATTCAATTACACATTCCATTCCACATTCCATTTCATTCCATTCCACATTCCATTCCATTCCAATCGACATTTCATTGAACGTTCCATTCCGCGATGCATTCGAATTTCCAATCCGCTTTCCATTCCATTCCATTCCACATTTCATTCCATATTCCATTCCATTCCATTCTACATTCCGTTGCAAATTCCATTCCATTCCATTCCAGATTCCATTCCATTAATTTCCACATTCCAATCATTTCCAAATTCCATTCCAAGTTTCATTGCACAATCCATTCCACTTTCAATTCCGTTCCATTCCACAATCCATTCCACATAGCACTCCACATTGCATTCCACATTCCCTTCCACATTCCCTTCCGCATTCCATTCCATTCCATTCCACATTCCATTCCATTCAATTCCACATTCCATTTAACTTTCCATTCCGTTCCATTCCACATTGCTTTCGAGATTCCATTCCACATTGCATTCCACATTCCGTTCCACATTCCTTTCCATTCCATTCCTTATTTCATTCCATTCCATTCCACATTCCATTCCTTTCAATTCCACATTCCATTTCATATTACATTCCATTCCATTCCACAGTTCATTCCAGATTCCATTCCTCTTTCCCTTCCACATTCCGTTCCACATTCCACTCCATTGCATTCCGCATTCCATTCCATTCCATTTCATATTCAATTTCACTTTCCATTCCGCTTTTCATTTCACATTCCATTCCATTCCATTTCCCATTAAATTGCATTCCATTCCACATTCCATTCCACTTTTCATTCCATTCCATTCCACATTCCATTCCTCTCTACATTCCATTCCACATTCCATTCCATGTTCCATTCTGCATTTCATTACACATTCCATTCTACTTTCTATTGCGCTCCATTCCACATTTGATTCCACACTCCACTCGACATTGCATTCCACATTCCATTCCACATTCCGTTCCACATTCCATTCCATTCCATTGCACATTCCATTCTACTTTCCATTCCATTTCATTTCACATTCCATTCCCTTCTATCCCACATTCCATTAAATATTCCATTCCATGTCCCATTCCACGTTCCATTCCACGTTCCATTCCATTCAATTCCTCATTCCATTCAACACTGATTTCCATTCCATTCCACTCTCCTTTCCAAATTCCATTCCACATTCCATTCCACATTACATTCCGTTCCATTCAACATTCCATTCCACATACCATTATATTCCATTACACATTCCATTCCACGTTCCATTCAACATTCCATTCCACTTTCCAGTCCATTTCATTCCACATTCAATTCCACATTCCATTCTGTTTGATTCCACATTGCATTAAAGATGGAATTCCACATTCCATTCCATTCCATTCCTCGTTTCATTACAGGATCCACTCCATTCTATTCCACTTTCCATTGCACTATCCATTCCACATTCTATTCCACATTCCATTCCACATTCCATTTCACAATCCATTCCACATTCCGTTTCACATTCCATGCTATTCCATTTAACATTCCATTCCACATTCCATTCCATTCCACATTCCATTCTACATTGCATGCTACATTCCATTCCATTCCATTCCACATTCCATTCCAATTTCCATTCCACATTCCATTCCATTCCATCTCACATTCCATTCCACATTCCATTCCATTCCATTCCAGGTTGCATTCCACATTGCGTACCACATTCCATTACACGTTCCTTTCCACATTGCATTCAATTCCGTTCCACATTCCATACCATTCCATTCCATTTCATTTCACAATCCATTCCATTCCATTCCACATTCCATTCCATATTCCATTCCACATTCCTTTCTGTTGCATTACACACTGCATTCCGCACTCCATTCCACATTCCATTCCACATACCATTCTTTTCCACTCCACATTCAATTCCACATTGCATTTCACTTTCCGTTGCATTCCATTCCACATTACTTTGCATTCCATTCCACATTCCTTTCCATTACATTCCACATTCCGTTACACATTTTATTCCATCTTTCTTTCCACATACCATTCCGTTACATTCCACATTCCATTCCACTTTCCATTCCACTTTCCATTCCATTCTATTACACATTTCATTCCATTCCATTCCACATTCAATTACACGCTCCAGTCCACGTTACATTCCATTTTCCTTTCCACTTTCCATGGCATTCCATTTCACGTTCCATTCCACTTTGCATTACATTACATTCCACTTTCATTTCCACATTCAATTCTACATTTCGTTCCACTATATATTCCGTTCTATTCCACATTCCATTCCACATTCCATTCCACATTTCATGTCATTCCATTCAACATTGCATTCCACATTCCATTCAACAGTCCATTCCACATTTCATTCCATTCCATTCCACATTCCTTTCCACATATGATTCCATTCCATTCCGCATTCCATTCCACATTCCGTTCCACATTCCATTCCACATTCCATTCCATTCCTATTCCATTCCTATTCCATTCCATTCCATTCCATTCTATTGCACATTCCATTCCATTGCATTCCTCTTTCCATTCCATTCCATTCCACATTCCACTCCACATTACAGTCCTTTTCATTCCACAATTCATTCCACATTCCATTCCATTCCAGTACGCATTACATTCCACATTCCATTCAACATTCCATTCCACATTCCATTCCATTCCATTCCACATTCCGTTCCACATTTCATCGCATTCCATTCCACATTCCTTTCCATTCAACTCCACCTTCCATTCCACAATCCTTTCCACTCCATTCCACATTCCATTGCACATTCCATTCCACATTATATTGCATTCCACATTCCATTCCACATTCCATTCCATTCCATTTCACATTCCATTTCATTCCATTCCACATTCCATTCCAAATTCAATTTCTCTTTCCATTCCATTCCATTCAAATCCACATTCCATTCCATTCAATTCCACATTCCATAACGTTCCATTCAATTCCGTTCCACATTCCATTCCATTCCATTCCACATTCCATTACACATTCCATTGAAATTTCCATTCCATTCCATTCTATTCCACATTGCATTCCATTCCATTCCACATTCCATTCCATTCCATTAAACATTCCATTCCACATTTCATTCCACGTTCCATTCCACATTCCATTCCTTTCAAATTCACGTTCCATTCCTTTCCATTGCATTCCACATTGCATTCCACATTCCATTCCATTCCATTCCACATTCCATTCCACATTCCATTGCATTCCATTTCACATTCCTTTCCATTCAACTCCATCTTCCATTCCACTTTCCGTTCCATTCCATTCCAGATGCCATTGCACATTACATTCCACATTCCATTCAATTCCATTCCACATTTCATTCCACGTTCCATTCCATTCCTTCCCAAGTTCCATTGCACTTTTATTTCCACTTTCTATTCCACATTCCATTCCGTTGCATTCCACATTCCCTTCTGTTCCATTCCACATTCCATTCTACATTCCGTTCCATATTCCATTCCACATTCCACTCCACATTCCATTCCACATTCCATTCCATGATCCACTCCATTCCCCTTTCCATTCCACATTCCATTTCACATTCCATTCCATTCCATTCCACATTTCATCCCATTCCATTCCAATCCACATTGCTTTCCATTCCTTTCCAAGTTCAATTCTGTTCCACATTCCATTCCATTCCATTCCACATTCCATTCCACATTCCATCACACATTCCATTATATTCCATTCTATTCCTACTTCCATTCCATTCCATTCCACATTCCATTCCATTCCGTTGCACATTCCATTCCACATTCCATTCCTTTCCATTCCACATTCCATTTCACATTCCATACCACATACCATTCTCCGTCCATTCCATTTCATTCCACATTCCATACCATTCCTTTCCAATCCAAATTCCATTCCTTTCCATTCTACATTCCATTCCATTCTTTTCCACATTCCATTCTTTCAAATGTGCATTCCATTCCATTATATTACATTCCAATTTCCATTCCATTCTATTCCGCATTCCATTCCATTGCATTCCATTCCATACCACATTACATTCCACATTCCCTTCCAAATTCCATTCCACGTTCCGTTCCATTCTATTCCACATTCCATTCCATTCCATTCCCATTCCATTCCACATTCCATTACATTGCATTCCACGTTCCATTGCATTCCATTCCATTCCACGTCCTATTCCATTCCATTTCACACTCCATTCCATTCCATTCTTCATTCGATTCCATTCTATTCCACTTCACATTCCATTCAATTCCACATTGCATTCCATTCCATTCCATTTCATTCCATTCTACATTCCATTGCATTCCATTCTACATTCCATTGCATTCCATTCCACATTCCGTAAAATTCCATTCCACATTCCATAAAATTCCATTCCACTGCGAATTCCATTCCTTTTCATCCACATTCCATTCCCTTCCATTGCATATTCCATTCCACGTTCCATTTCACAATCCTTAACTTTCCATTCCAATTTCATCAATTTATATTCCATTCCACTCCAGATTCCATTCCTTTCCCTTCCAAATTCTATTCCACATTACATTCCTTTCCATTCCACATTACATTCCACATTCCATTGCACTTTCCATTCCTCTTTCTATTCCACATTCCATTCCACTTTCCATTCCATTCCATTACACTTTCCTTTGCACGTTCCATTCTACATTACCTTCCACATTCCATTGCACGTTTAATTGCATTCCATTCCATGTTCCATTCCACGTTCCATTCCAAGTTCAATTTCACGTTCCATTCCATTCCATTCCTCGTTCCTTTTGACATTCCATTCCTTTCCGTTCCACTTTCCTTTCCAAATTCCGTTGTACATTCCATTCTAGTTTCCATTTTGCTCCATTCCACATTCCATTCCACATTCCATTCCAAATTCCATTACATTCCTTTCCACATTCCATTCCATTCCATTCCACTTTCCATTCCATATTGCATTCCATTCCAGTCCACATTTCATTCCACATTCCATTCCATACCATTCCACATTTCATTCCATTCAATTCCACTTTACATTACATTCCATTAAACATTCCATTTCCACATTCCATTACTTTCCATTCCACATTCCATTCCACATTCCATTCCAGATTACATTCCACGTTCCATTCCATTCCATTCCATGTCCCTTTCCACTTTCCATTCCTTTCTATTCCACGTTCCATTGTACTTTAAATTGCCCATTGCATTCCACGTTCCATTTTATGTTCCATTAAACTTTCCTTTCCATTCCACTCCACATTCCATTCCGTGTTCCATTCCATTCAATTCCACTTTCCTTTGCACATTGCATTCCACGTTCTATTCCACATTGCATTCTGTTCCATTCCACATTCCATTCCAAATTCCCATCCACATTCCATTACACATTCCTTTGCATTCCTTTCCACATTCCATTACACATTCCATTCCACACTCCATACCACATTCCATTCCATTCCCTTCCGCATTCCATTCCACATTCCATTTCATCCATTCCACATTGCATTCCACATTCCTTGCCACATACCAGTCCGTTCCATTGCACATTCCATTCCACATTCCATTCCATTCATTCCACGTTGCATTCCACGTTCCATTCCTCATTCCATTCCGTATTCCTTTCCACGTTCCATTCCATTACATTCCATGTTCCATTCAACGTTCCATATAATTCTATTTCACGTTGCATTCCATATTCCATTCCTCTTTCCTTTCCACATAACATTCCACGGTCGATCCCACTTTCCATTCCACGATGCATTCCACGTTCCACTCCACGTTCCATTCCATTCCATTCCACATTCCTTTCCACATTCCATGGCACCTTCCATTCCCTTCTATTCTATTCCACGTTCCCTTCCTTTCCATTCCACTTTCCATTGCATTCCATTCCACGTTCCATTCCACTTTCCATTCCACATTCCATTCCACGTTCTACTACACGTCCCATTCCTTACCATTCCATGTTCCATTCCACGTTCCATTCCATTCCATTCCACTTTCCATTTCACATTCCATTGCAATTTCCATTCCATTCCATTCCACATTCCCTTCCACATTACCTTCCACATTCCATTCCATTCCATTCCACCTTCCATTCCATTACATTCCACGTTACATTCCGCTTTAAATTCCACGTTTCGTTCCATTCCAATCCACGTTCCATTCCATTCCATTTCACGTTCCATTTCGTTGAATACCACGTTCCATTTCATTCCATTTCACATTCCATTCCACATTCCATTTCACATTCCTTTCCATTCCATTCCATTGTATTCCACATTCCATTCTATTGCCATCCATATTCCATTCCATTCCAATCCACTTTCCATTCCATTACACTTTCCATTCCATTGCTTTCCACGTTCCCTTCCATTCCATTACACTCTCCATTCCCCATTTCATTCCACCTTCCATTCCATTCCATTCTATTCCACATTCCATTCCATTCGATTACATTCCACATTCCATTCCACATTTCTTCCCACGTTCCATTCCATTCCATTCCACGTTCCATTCCAAGTTCCAGTAGGCAGTCTATTCCACGTTCCATTCCATTCCTTTCGATGTTCCATTACATATTCCATTCCATTCTATTCCACATTCCATACCACTCCATTCCATGATCAGTTTCATTACATTCCACGTTCCATTCCACATTCCATTTCACATTCCATTTCACATTCCTTTCCACCTTCAATTTCATTCCATTCCATTCCATTCCACATTTCATTTCATTCCATTCCACTTCACATTCCATTCAATTCCACATTCCATTCCATTCCGTTACATTCCATTCCACATTCCGTTCCATTCCAATACATTACATTACACATTCCATTACTTTCCGTTACATTCCATTCCACACTCCATTTCATACGATTCCGCGTTCCTTTCCATTCCATTCCATTCCACATTCCATTTCATTCCATTCCATCTTCCATTCCATTGAAATCCACTCCATTCCACATTCCATAATATTCCTTTCCATTCCGCATTCCATTCTCTCTAAATCCACATTCCATTCCGTTTCCTTCCACATTCCATTCCAGTCCTTTCCGTTCCATTCCATTCCACATTCCATTCCACAGTCCATTGTCTTCCATTGCACATTCCATTCCATTCCATTCCACATTCCATTCCACGTTCCATTCCAAGTTCCATTCAAACTTCCATTCCACGTTCCATTCCATTTCATTTCATGTTCCACTCGACATTCCATTCAATTCCATTCCACTTTCCATTCTACATTCCAACGCACATACCATTCAATTCCATTCCACATTCTATTACACATTCCATTCCATTTCATTCCACTTTCCATTCCATTCCATTCCATTCCAGATTCGATTCCATTGCGTTCCACATTCCATTCCACATTCCATTACTCCTTACATTCCACGTTCCATTCTGTTGCATTCCACCTTCCATTCCAGATTCCATTCCTCATTAGTTTCCATTCTATTCCATTCCACATTACAATCCATTCCACTCAACATTCCATTCCATTTCTTTCCACATTCCTTTCCATTCCATTCCGCATTCCATTACGTTCCATTTCACATTCCATTCCACTTTCCATTCCATTCCATTCCACATTCCATTCCACTCCATTCCACATTGCATTCCATTCCATTCCATTACATTCCACATTCCATGCCATTCCATTCCACATTCGATGACATCCCATTCCATATTCCATTCCATTCCATTCCATTCCTCATTCAATTCCATTGCACATTCCATTCCCTTCCAATCCACGTTCCATTCCATTCCATTGCATTCCGTTCCTCATTCGATTCCATTCCATTCCACATTCCATTGCATTCCACATTCCATTGCATTCCATTCCACATTCCATTGCATTAGATTCCACATTCAATCCACATTTCATTCCACATTTCTTTCCGTTCCATTCCACATTCCATTCCTTTCACTTCCATTTCATTTCACATTCCATTCCCCTTGCCCTTCCACATTCCATTACATTCCATTCCACATTCCACTACATTCCATTCCATCTTCCTTTCCGTTTAACTTTCCATTCCACATTCTCTTCAATTTCATTCCACATTCCATTCCATTCCACATTCCGTTTCATTCCATTCCAGTACACATTCCATTCCATTACATTACACATTACACTTCATTCTACATTCCAATCCATTACGTTCCACATTCAGTCCACATTTCATTCCACATTGCATTCTATTCCATTCCTCATTCCTTTCCTCTTTCCTTTCCATTGCATTCCATTCCTTTCCACATTCCATTCCATTCCATTGCATTCCATTCCACATTCCCTTCTACATTCCATTCCACTTTCCATTCCATTCCATTCAATATTCCATTGTATTCCATTTCACTTTCCTTTCCATTCCACATTGCATTCGTTTCCATTCAGCATTCCCTTCCGCTTTCCATTTCGAATTCCATTGCACATTGCATTTCACATTCCATTTCACATTCCATTCCTTCCTGTTCCACTCCACATTCCATTCCATTCATTCCTTTCCACATTCCATTCTGTTTCATTCCACATTCCATTTCACATTCCATTACGTTTCAATCCACATTCCTTTCCACATTGCATTCCACTTTCTCTTCCACATACATTCCTTTCCATTGCACATTCCATTCCATTTCATTCCACATTCCATTCCACATTCCATTCCACATTCCCTTCCACGTTCCATTACATTTCATTCCACATTCCATTCCACATTCCATTCCATTCCTTTCCACATTCCATTCCACATTCCATTCCACATTCCATTCCATTCCTTTCCACATTCCATACCACTTTCCATTCCATCCTATTCCACATTCCATTCCATGACATTCCACTTTCCATTCTATTCCACATTCCATTCCATGACATTCCACATTCCATTCCAAATTCCATTCCATTGCATTCCAAGTTCCTTTCCACGTTCCATTAGACGTTCCGTTCAACATTCCATTCCACGTTCCATTCCATTGCATTCCACATTCCATCCCATTTCATTCTAATTTCCTATCCATTCCATTCCGCATACCATTCCATTCCATTTCACATTCCATTCCACATTCCATTCCACATTCCATTCCACATTACATTCTTCTCCATTCCACATTCCATTCCATTCCATTCCATTCTGCATTCCATTGCATTCCATTCCACATTCCATTCAATTCCATTCCATATTCCACTCCATTCCATTCCATTCCACATTCTGTTCCATTGCACATTCCATTCCTTTCCAAGCCACATTCAATTCCATTCAATTCCATTCCATTCCCCATTCCATTCCATTCCATTCCACATTCGATTCTGTTTCATTCCATTCCAGTTTCTATTCCATTCCACATTGCATTCCATTCAATTCCACATTCCATTCCGATCCATTCCATTCCAGTTCACATTGCTTTCCATTCCGTTCTCTTCCACATTTTATTCCATTCCGCATTCCATTCCATTTCATTCCACATTCAAATCCATTTCATTCCCTTCCATTGCACATTCCAGTCCTTTCCACATTCCTGTCCATTCCATTCCATTCCAAAAACTATTCCATTCCACATTCCATTCCACATTCCATTCCACATTCCATGAGACGTTCCATTCCACGTTCCATTCTCCATTCCTTTCCATGTTGCATTCCACGTTGCATTCCACATTCCATTCCTCTTTCCATTCTGTGTTCCATTCCAGTTTCCATTCCCTTCCATTCCACATTCCATTGCATTCCAGTCCATATTCCATTCCACATTCCATTCCATTCCATTACACATTCCTTTCCAATTTCCTTTACATTCCATTCCACATTCCAACCCACTCCATTCCACTTTCCATTTCACTTTCCAGTCCATTCCATTCCACATTCCATTCAACATTCCATTGCATATTCTATTCCATTGCATTCCATTCCACAGTGCATTCGGCATTCCATTCCACTTTCCATTTCACATTCTGGTCCATTCCATTCCACATTCCTTTCCACATTCCATTGCATATTCTATTCCATTCCATTCCATTCCACATTGCATTCGGCATTCCATCCCATTCCACATTCCTTTCCACATTCCATTCGATTCCACATTACATACACCATTCCACTGCATTCTATTCCACATTCCATTCCATTGCATTCCACTTTCCATTCTAATCCATTCCACCTTCCATTCCACGTTCCATTTCACATTCTATTCCACATTATATTAACCATACCATTCCATTCCATTCCACGTTGCATTACACATTCCATTGCAATCCATTCCACATTGCAGTCTACCTTCCATTCCCAATTCCAGTCCACATTCGAATACAATCCTTTCCACGTTCCTTTTCACATTGCACTCCATTCCACTCCACTTTCCATTCCACACTCAATTCGACATTCCATTACACATTCCATTCCATTCCATTCCACTTTCCATTCCATGTTCCATTCCACATGCCATTCCATTCCTTTCCACATTCCATACCATATTTCATTCCATTCTATTCTACAATCCATTCCATGACATTACACTTTCCTTTCTATTCCACATTCCATTCCATGATATTCCACATTCCATTCCATATTCCATTCCAGATTCCATTCCATTCCATTCCAAGTTCCTTTCCACATTCCATTATACGTTCCATTCAACGTTCCATTCCACGTTCCATTCCATTCCATTCCACATTCCATCCCATTTCATTCCAATTACCTATCCATTCCATTCCACATTCCATTCCACTCCATTCCACATTCCTTTTCAAATTCTATTCCATTGCATTCCACATTACATTCCTCTCCATTCCACATTCAATTCCATTCCACTCCATTCTGCATTCCATTGCTTTCCATTCCACATTCCATTCCAATCCATTCCATATTCCATTGCATTGCATTCCATTCCACATTCTGTTCCATTCCACATTCCATTCCTTTCCAATCCACATTCAATTCCCTTCAATTCCATTACATTCCTCATTCCATTCCATTCCATTCCACATTCAATTCCATTTCATTCCATTGCAAATTCTGTTCCATTCCACATTGCATTCCATTCAAATCCACATTCCCTTCCAATCCATTCCATTCCAGTTCACATTGCTTTCCATTCCATTCTATTCCACATTTTATTCCATTCTGCATTCCATTCCATTTCATTCCAGATTCCAATCCATTTCATTCCTTTCCATTGCTCATTCCACTCCATTACATTCCACATTCCGTTCCATTCCATTCCATTCCACAATCTATTCCATTCCACATTCCATTCCACATTCCATTCCACATTCCTTTACACGTGCCTTTCCACGTTCCATTCTGCATTCCTTTCCACGTTGCATTCCACGTTGCATTCCACATTCCTTTCCTCTTTCCATTCCATGTTCCATTCCAGTTTCCATTCCATTACATTCCACCTTCCATTCCATTCCACTCCATATTCCATTCCACATTCCATTCCATTCCATTCCACATTCGATTCCTATTTCCATTACATTCCATTCCACATTCCATTCCATTCCAATCGACTTTCCATTTCACATTCCAGTCCATTCCATTCCACATTCCATTCCACATTCCAATGAACATTCTGTTCCATTCCACTCCATTCCGCATTGCATTCGGCATTCCATTCCCTTCCACATTCCTTTCCACATTCCATTCCATTCCGCGTTACATACAACATACCATTCCGTTCCATTCCACATTCCATTCCATTGCATTCCACTTTCCATTCTAATCCATTCCACCTTCCATTCCACGTTCCATTCCACGTTCCTTTCCACGTTCTATTAACCATACCTTACCATTCCTTTCCACTTTCCATTACACATTCCACTGCAATCCATTCCACATTGCATTCCACTTTCCATTCCAAATTCCAGTCCACATTCCGTTCCATTCCATTCCACATTCCATTTCACATTGCATTCCATTCCATTCCACGTTCCATTCCACACTCTATTCGACATTCCTTTCCACATTCCATTCCATTCCATTCCACTTTCCATTCCACCTTCCATTCCACATTACATTCCCTTCCATTCCACATTTCATTCCGCATTCCATTCCATTGCGTTCCACATTCCATTCCATTCCACTCCACATTCAATTCCACATTTCCTTCCATTCCATTGCACATTCTATTGAAAGTTAAATTCCATTCAATTCCTCGATCCATTCAACTTTTCATTACACATTCCATTCCACATTACATTGCATTCCATTCCACATACCATTCCATTCCATTCCACATACCATTCCATTGCATTCCACATTTCATTCCACATTCCTTTCCACATTCCATTTCGCATTCCATTCCGTATTCCATACCATTCCATTCCACATTCCATTCCAACCTGCATTCCATTCCATTCCACATTCCATTCCACATTCCACTCTGCATTGCATTCCATTCCATTCCACATTGCATTCTGCATTCCATTCCATTCCATTCCATTCCTGTCCATTCCGCATTCCATTCCACATTCCATTCCTTTCCATTAAACATTCCTTTCCATGTTCCATTCCACGTACCTTTCCATTCCATTCCACATTGCATTCTGTTCCATTCCACATTCCATACAATTCCATTCCATTCCATTCCGCATTCCACTCCATTCCATTTCATGTTCTCTTCCAGACTGCATTCCATGCCATTCCATATTCAAATACACAGTCCATTCCATTCCATTCCACATTTCATTCAATTCCATTCCATTCGGCATTCCATTCCATAGCATTCCACATTCTATTTCTCATTCCATTACATTCCATTCCATATTTAATTCCAGATTCCATTCCATTCCATTCCACATTCCCTTCCATTCCATTGCACATTCCATTCATTTCCATTCCACATTCAATTCCACATTCCATTCCACGTTCCATTCAACTTTCCATTCCACGTTCCATTCCACTTTCCATTTCACGTTCCATTCCACGTTCCATGCCATTCCATTCCATATTCCTTACCAATGCATTCTGTTGCATTCCGCATTCCATTCCATTCAATTCCACATTGTCCTCCACTATCAATATCATTCCCTTCCACATTCCACTTCATTCCATTCCACATTCCAGTCCATTCCATTCCACTTTCCATACTTTTCAATTATAGATTCCATTTCACATTCCATTCAACTTTCTATTCCACATTCCATTCCACATTCCAATCCAAGTTCCATTAAATTCCATTCCACTTTCCATTCCATGATAGATTCCACAGTCCACTCCACAACTCATTCCATTCCATTCCATGTTCCATTCCACGTTCCATTGCACTTTCCATTCCATTCCATTCCACGTTCCATTCCACATTCCATTCCACATTCCACTCCACGTTCCATTCCACTTTCCATTCCACATTCCATTCTACGTTTCAATCCAAGCTCCATTCCACGTTTCATTCCATTCCATTCCACGTTCCATTCCTCAATCCATTTCATTCCATTACACTTTCCATTCCACATTCCAATCCACATCCCATTCCACATTCCAATACGTTCCATTCGACATTCCATTTCACATTCCATATCACATTCTATTACATTCTGTTCCACATTACTTTTCACATTACATTCCACATTCCATGCCGTTATATTCCACATTCCATTACACATTGCTGGCCACATTCCATTCCACGTTCAATTCCACATTCCTTTCCACATTCCATTCCATTCTATTCCACGTTCCATTCCACCTTCCCTTACACATTCCATTCCACATTCCATTCCACTTTCCATTCCACTTTTCATTCCATTCCATGCCACCTTCCATTCCGCATTCCATTGTACATTCCACTTCAAGTTCCTCTCCACATTGCATTCCAAGTTCCTTTCCATGTTCTATTGAACATTCCATTCCATGGAATGGAATGGAAAGTGTAATGGAACTGGAATGGAATGGAAAGTGGAATGTAATGGAATGGAATGTGGAATGGAATGTGGAATGGAATGGAATGGAAATGAATGTGGAATGGAATGTGGAATGCAATGGAATGTGGAATGCAATGTGGAATGGAACGGAATGGAAATGAATGTGGAATGGAATGTGGAATGCAATGGAATTGAATGTGGAATGGAATGTAATGGAAAGTGGAATGGAATGGAATGGAATGTGCAATGCAATGTGGACTGGAATAGGATGGAATGTGGACTGGAATAGAATGGAAGGTGAAAGGGAATGGAATGGAACGTGAAAAGGAACATGGAATAGAACGTCGAATGGAATGTGGAATGGAACATGGAATGCAATGTGGATAGGAATGGGGAATGGAACGTGGAATGGAACGTCTGATGGAATGTGAAATGGAATGTGGAATGGAATGTGGAATGAAATAGATTGTGGAATGGAATGGAATGTGGAATGGAATGTAATGGAATGGAATGCAATGGATTGGATTGTGGAATGTAATTCAATGGATTGGAATGTTGAATTGAATGGAAAGGAATGTTGACTGGAATAGAATGTGGAATAGATTGGAATGGAAGGCAAGTGAAATGGTATGGAATGGAATGGAACGGAATATGGAATTGAATTGTATGGAATGTGTAACGTAATAGATTGTGGAATGGTATGAAATGGAATCGAATGTGGAATAGGATGGAATGGAATGAGGAATGCATTGTAATGGAATGGAATGGAACGTGGTTTCGAATTGAGTGGAATGTGGAATGGAACAGAATATGGAATGGAATGGAATGGAATGTGGAATGGAATCAAATGGAATGTGGAATGGAATGCAATTGAATGCGGAATGGAATGGAATGTAATGGAATGGTGAATGGAGTGGAATGGAATGTGGAATGGAATATGGAATGGAATGGAATGGAATGTGGAATGGAATGGATAGGAAATTGGAATGAAATGGGAAGGAATGTGGAATGGAATGGATTCTAATATGGAATGAAAAGGAATGGCAAGTGGAATGGAATGTGGAATGTAATGGAATGGATTGGAATGTGGAATGGAACATGGAATGGAATGGAATGAAACGTGGAATGGAATGAACAATGGAATGTGGAATGTCATGAAATGGAATGTGGAATAGAATGGAAAGGAATGTGATATGGACTGTGGAATGGAATGGAATGGAATGTGGAATGGAATGTGCAATGAAATGGAATGGAATGTGGAATTGAATGTGGAATGGAATGGAATGGAATGTGAAAGGGAATGTGGAATGGAATGTGGAAAGGAATGTGGAATGAAATGTAATGGAATGTGGAATTAAATTGTGGAATGTAATGGAAGGGAATGTGGAAAGGAAAGGAATGGAGTGTGGAATGGATCGGGATGGAATGGAACTTGAAATGGAATGTGAAATGCAATGTGGAATGGAATTTGAAATGGAATGTGGAATGGAATGTGCAATGGAATGTAATGCAATGTGGAATGGAATGGAATGTGAAATGGAATGCAAAGAATTATGGAATGGAATGGAATTAAAGGTGGAATGAAATGCAGAAGGGAATGTGGAATGGAATGGAATGCAATGTGGAACTGTATGGAATGCAATGGAATGGAATGTGGAATGGAATGGATTGCAAAGTGTAATGGAATGGAATGTGGAATGGAATGTAATGGAATGTGAAATGGAATGGAATGCAATGGAATGTCGAATGGAATGCGGAATGGAATGTGGAATTGATGGAAAGGGATGTGAAATGGAATGGAATGGAATGTGAAATGCAATGTGGAATGGAACAGAATGGAAAGTAATGTGGAATGGAAAGTCGAATGGAATGGAATGTGGAATGGAAGGTGGAATGAAACGGAATGGAATGTGGAATGGAAGGAGGAATGGAATGTGGAATGGAATGTGGAGTTGAATTTAATGGAATGTGGAATGCAATGTGGAATGGAATGGAATCAAATGTGGAATGGAATGTGGAATGGAATGGAATTGAATGGAATATGTAATGGAATGGAATGGAAGGGAAAGTTGAATGGAATGGAATAGAATGTGGAATGGAAAATGGAATGTAATGGAATGGAATGGGCAATGGAATGTGGAATGGATTGGAATGGAAAGTGGAATGGAATGGAATGTAATGCGGAATTGAACGTGGAATGGAATGAATTGGAAGGTGGAATGGAATGTGGAATGGAACGTGGAAGGAAATGTTGAATGGAACGTGGAATGAAACGTTGAATGGAACGTGGAACGGAATGGAATGTAAAGGAAAGTGGAAAGAAATGGAATGGAAAGGAATGTGGAATGGAATGGAATAGAATGTGGAGTGGATTGGAATGGAATGTCGAATGGAACGTGGAATGCAACGTGTAATGGAAATTGGAGCGGAATGTGGAATGCAATGTGTAATGGAACAGAATGCAATGGAATGTGGAATGGAAAGGAATGTCGAATGGAATGGAATGGAATGTGGAATGGAATGGAATTAAATGGAATGTGGAATGGAATGGAATGGAATGTGGAATGGAAAGGAATGTGGAATGGAATAGAATGGAAAGGGAAAGAAATGGAATGGAATAGAATGTGGAATGGAGTGGAATATGGAATGGAGTGGAATGGAATGGAATGGAAAGGGTATGGAATGGAATGGAATGGAATGGAAATTGGAATGGAATGGAAGGTGGAATGGAATGGAATGGAATGTGGAATGGAATGTGAAATTGAAAGAAATGGAATGGTATGGAATGTGGACTGTAATGGAATGGAATGTGGAATGGAATGGAATGTCATGTGGAATGGAATGGAATGGAATGTGAAGTAGAATGGAATGGAATGCAATATGGAATGGAATAGAAAGGAATGTGAAATAGAACATGGAATGGAATGGAATGGAACGTGGAATGGATCGTGGTAAGGAACGTCTATAAGAAGGTGGAATGGGCCTTGGAATGGAATGGAATGGAAAGTGGAATGGCATGTAGAAAGGAATGTGGAATGAAATGGAATGGAATGTGGGATAGAATGGAAGGGAATGTGGTATGGAATGTGGCATGTAATGGAATGGAATGTGTAGTGGAATGCGGAATGTAATTTTTTGGAATGTGGAAAGTTTTATGGAATGGTATGTGTAATTAAATGGAATGGAATGTGGAATGGAATGGAAAGGAATGTCAAATGGAAAGAAATGGATTGTGGAATGGAATATAGAAGGGAGTGGAATGGAACGGAATGTGGAATGGAATGGAATGGAATGCAGTATGGAATGTGGAATAGAATGGAAATGAATGTCAAATGGAAAGAAATGGACGGTGGAATGGAATATGGAAGGGAATGGAATGGAATGGAATATTGATCGGAATGTGGAATGAAATGGAATGGAATGTGGAATAGAATGGAATGGAATGGAATGAGGAATAGAATGTGCAATGGAATGTGTAATGTAATGCAGTGGAATGTGGAATGGAATGGAATGGAATGTGGAATGGAATGGAATGGAATGGAGGGTGAAATGGAATGTGCAATGGAATGTGAAATGGAATGTGGCATGGAATGTTTAACGGAATGAAATGGAACGTGGAATGGAATGGAATGGAAGATGGAATGGAATGGAATGGAACGTGCAATGGAACCTGGAATGGGACATGGAATGGGAGTTGGAATGGAATGTGGAATGGAATGTAGAAAGCAATGGAATGGAATGTGGAAAGAAATGTGGAATGAAATGGAATTGAATGCGGAATGGAATGTGGAACAGAATGCAATGTATTGCGGAATGGAATGTGGAAAGAAATGGAATGGAAGGTGGAATGAAATAGCAAGTGGAATATAACGGAATGGAAAGTGGAATGGAACATGAAATGGAACGTCTAATGGAACGTGGAATGGAAAGTGGAATGGAATGTGGACTGGAATGTGGAATGGAGTGGAATCCAATGTGTAATTGAATGTGAAATGGAGTGGAATGCAATGTGTAATAGAATGGAATGGAATGTGGAATGAAATTTGGAATGCAATGGAATGGAATGGGGAATAGAATGTGGAGTGGAATAGAATGGAATGTGGAATGGAATGTTGAGTGGCATGTGGAATGGAAAGTGGAATGGAATGGAAGGGAACGTGGAATGGATTTTGGAATGGAATGTGAAATTGAGCAGATTGTAATGTGGAATGGAAATTGGAATGGAATGTGGAAAAGAAAGTGGAATGGAATGGATTTGAATGGAATGTGGAATGGAATGTGGAATGGAATGTGAAATGGAATGTGAAATGGAATGTGGAACTGAATGTGGAATGGAATGTGGAATGCAATATGGAATGGAATTTAATGGAATGTGGAATGGAATGGTATGGAATGTGGAATGGAATAGAATGTGGAATGGAATGAAATGGAATGGAATGTAGAATGGAATGGAATGGAATGGAATGTTGAGTGGAATGGAATGGAATGGAATGGAATGTGGAATGGAATGGAATGGAATGGGATGGAATGTGGCATGCACTCATCCCAAAGAAGTTTTTATGTGAAGATATTTTCTAGACAGAAGCATTCTCAGAAACTTCTTTGTCATTTGGGTTTTGAACTCACAGTTTTGAAACTTCCTTTTCATAGAGTAGTTCTGCAACACTCTTGTTGAGGAAACTGCAAGTGGATATTTAGTTCGATTACTGCATCTAGTTGAAAAGCAAATACATTCAGATGAAAACTAGATAGAACCGTTCTCTAGAAACTTCTTTGTGATGTGTGCATTCTACTCACAGAGTTGAACCTTCCTTTTGATAGAACAGTTTTGAAACACTCTTTTTGTGGAGTCTACAAGTGGATATTTGGAGCGCATTGAAGCCTATGGTGGAAAAGGAAATATCTTCATATAAAAACTAGATAGAAGCATTCGCAGAAACTTCTTTGTGATGTGCGCATTCAACTCACAGATTTGAAGCTTCCTTTTGATATAGCTGTTTTGAAACACTCTTTCAGTAGAATCTGCAAGTGGATATTTGGAGTGCTAAGAGGCCAACACTGGAAAAGGAAATATCTTCACATAAAAACTAGACGGAAGCATTCTCAGAAACTTCCCTGTGCATTATGCATTCAAGTGACAGAGAGGAATCTTCCTTTTGAAAGCACAGTTTTAAAACACTCTTTTTGTAGAATTTGCTAATGTATGTTTGGAGCGATTTGAGGCCTATGCTGGAAAACGAAATATCTTCTCATAAAAACTAGACAGAAGCATTCTCAGAAACTTCTTTGTGATGAGTGCATTCAACTCACACACTTGAACCTTCATTTTGAAAGAGCAGTTTTGAAAAACTCTTTTTGTAGAATCTGCAAGTGGATATTTTGAGCGTTTTCAGGCCTTTGCTGGGAAATGAAATATCTTCACCTGAAAACTACACAGAGGCATTCTCAGAAACTACTTTGTGATGTGAGCATTCAACTCACCGAGTTGAACCTGCCTTTTGATAGAGCAGTTTGGAAACAATCTTTTTGTAAAATCTGAAAGTAGATATTTGGAGCCATTTGAGGCCTATGCTGGAAAAGGAAATATCTTCACAGAAACCCTAGATAGAAGAAGTCTCAGGAACATCTGTGTGATGAGTGCATTCAACTCAAGGAAGTGAACCTTCCTTTTGATAGAACAGTTTTGAAACACTCCTTTTGTAGAATCTGCAAGTGTTTATTTGGAGTGCTTTGAGGTCTATGATGGAAAAGTAAATATCTTCACATAAAAACGAGACAGAAGCATTCTCAGAAGGTTCTGTGTGATGAGTGCATTCAGCTCACACACTTGAACTTTCCCTTTGATAGAGAAGTTTTGAAACACTCTTTTAGTAGCATCTATAAGTGGATATTTGGAGGGCTTTTATGCCAATGTTGGAAAACGAAATATCATCACATAAAAACTAGGCAGAAGCATTCTCAGAAACTTCTTCGTGATGAGTGCATTCAACTCACAGAGTTGAACGTTACTTTTGATAGAACATTTTGAAACACTCCTTCTGTAGGATCTGCAACTGTTTATTTGGAACGCTTTGAGGCCTATGTTGGAAAAGGAAATATCTTCACATAAAAGCTAGACAGAAGTATTCTCAGAGACTTCCCTGTGCTATGTGCATTCAACCCACATAGTTGAACCTTCCTTTTGATAGAACAGTTTTGAAAATCTCTTTTTGTAGAATCTGCAAGTCAAAATTGGGAACGCGTTGAGGCCTATGCTGGAAAAGGGAATATCTTCACATAACAACTACATAGAAGCATTCTCAGAAATTTATTTGTGACATGCACATTCAACTCACGGAGTTGAAGCTCCCTTTTGATATAGCTGTTTTGAAACACTCTTTTACTAGAATCTTCAAGTGCATATTTGGAGTGTTAAGAGGCCAACACCGGAAAAGGAAATATCTTCACATAAAAACTAGACAGAAGCATTCTCAGAGACTACCCTGTGCTTTCTGCATTACACCCACATATGTGAACCTTCCTTTTGTTAGAACAGTTTTGAAAATCTCTTTTTGTAGAATCTGCAAGTCTACAGTTGGAACGCTTTGAGGCCTATGCTGGAAAAGGAAATAGCTTCACATAAAAACTAGATGGAAGCATTCTCAGAAACTCCTTTGTGAGGTGCACATTCAACTCACAGTGTTGAAGCTTCCTTTTGATATAGCTGTTTTCAAACACTCTTTTAGTAGAATCTTCATGTGGATATTTTGAGTGTCAAGAGGCCAACACTGGAAAAGGAAATATCTTCACATGAAAACAAGACGGAAGCATTCTCAGAAACTTCCCTGTGCTTTATGCATTCAAGTCACAGAGAGGAACCTTCCTTTTGAAAGCGCAGTTTTGAAACACTCTTTTTGTACAATTTGATAGGGGACGTTTGGAGCGATTTGAGGCCTATGCTGGAAAATGAAATATCTTCCCATGAAAACTAGACAGAAGGATTCTCTGAAACTTCTTTGTGCTGTGTGCATTCAACTCACAGAGTTGAACCTGCCTTTTGAGAGAGTAGTTTGGAAACAGCCTTTTTGTAAAATCTGCAAGTGGATATTTGGAGCGATTTGAGACCTATGCTGCAAAAAGAAATGCCTTCAGATGAAACCTAGACAGAAGGATTCTCAGAAACTTCTTGGTCATTTGGGGATTGAACTCACAGAGTTGAACCTTCCTTTTCATAGAGCAGTTCTGCAACACTCTTTTTGCGGAAACTGCATGTGGATATTTGGTGCAATTTTGGCATCTAGTGGAAAAGGAAATACATTCAGATGAAAACTAGATAGAACCGTTCTCAGAAACTTCTTTGTGATGTGTGCATTCTACTCACAGGGTTGAATCTTCCTTTTGATAGAACAGTTTTGAAACACAATTTTTGTGGAGTCTGCAAGTGGATATTTGGGGCGTTTTGAAGCCGATGCTGGAAACGGAAACATCTTCACCTAAAAACTAGATAGAAGCATTTTCAGAAACTTCTTTGTGATGTGCACATTCAACTCACAGAGTTGAAGTTTCCTTTTGATATAGCTGTTTTGAAACTCTCTTTCAGTAGAATCTGCAAGTGGATATTTGGAGTGCTAGGAGGCCAACACTGGAAAAGGAAATATCTTCACATAAAAACTAGATGGAAGCATTCTCAGAAACTTCCCTGTGCTTTATTCATTCAAGTCACAGAGAGGAACCTTCCTTTTGAAAGCACAGTTTTGAAAAACTATTTTTGTAGAATTTGCTAGTGGATGTTTGGAGCGATTTGAGGCCTATGCTGGAAAACGAAATATCTTCCAATAGAAACTAGACAGAAGCATTCTCAGAAACTTCTTTATGATGAATGCATTCAACTCACAGAGTTGAACCTTCATTTTGAAAGAGCAGTTTTGAAACACTCTTTTTGTAGAATCTGCAATTGGATATTTTGAGCGTTTTGAGGCCTTTGCTGGGAAATGAAATATCTTCACCTGAAAACTACACAGAAGCATACTCAGAAACTTCTTTGTGATGTCTGCTTTCAACTCACAGAGTTGAACCTGCCATTAGATAGAGCAGTTTGGAAACAGCCTTTTTGTAAAACCTGCAAGTGGATATTTGGAGCGATTTGAGGCCTACGCAGCAAAAGGAAATATCTTCACAGAAACCCTAGACAGAAGCATTCTCAGGAACTTCTGTGTGATGAGTGCACTCAACTCACGGACTTGAACCTTCCTTTTGATAGAACAGTTTTGAAACACTCCTTTTGTAGAATCTGCAAGTGTTTATTTGGAGCACTTTGTGGCCTATGATGGAAAAGGAAATATCTTCACATTAAAAACGAGACAGAAGCATTCTCAGAAACTTCTGTCTGATGAGTGCATTCAACTCACACATTTGAACTTTCCTTTTGATAGAGCAGTTTTGAAACACTCTTTTAGTAGCATCTGTAAGTGGATATTTGAAGGGCTTTTATGCAAATGCTGGAAAACGAAATATCATCACATAAAAACTAGGCAGAAGCATTCTCAGAAGCTTCTTCGTGATGAGTGCATTCAACTCACAGAGTTGAATGTTCCTTTTGATAGAACAGTTTTGAAACACTCCTTTTGTAGGATCTGCAACTGTTTATTTGGAGCGCTTTGAAGCTTATTTTGGAAAAGGAAATATCTTCACATAAAAACTAGACAGAAGCATTCTCAGAAACTTCCCTGTGCTTTCTGCATTCAACTCACATAGTTGAACCTTCCTTTTGATAGAACAGTTTTGAAACACTCTTTTCATATAATCTGCACGTCGACATTTGGAACGCTTTGAGGCCTATGCTGGAAAAGGAAATATCTTCACATAAAAACTAGATAGAAGCATTCTCAGAAACTTCTTTGTGATGTGCACATTGAACTCACAGAGTTGAAGCTTCCTTTTGATATAGCTGTTTTGAAACACTCTTTCAGTTGAATCTTCAAGTGGATATTTGGAGTTTTAAGAGGCCAAAACTGGAAAAGGAAATATCTTCACATAAAAACTAGATGGAAGCATTCTCAGAAACTTCCCTGTGATTTATGCATTCAAGTCACAGAGAGGAACCTTCCTAATGAAAGCACAATTTTGAAACACTCTTTTTGTAGAATTTGCTAGTGGATGTTTGGAGCGATTTGAGGCCTATGCTGGAAAACGAAATAGCTTCCCATAAAAACTAGACAGAAGCATTATCTGAAACTTCTTTGTACTGTGTGCATTCGACACACAGAGTTGAACCTGCCTTTTGAGAGAGTAGTTTGGAAACAGCCTTTTGGCAAAATCTGCAAGTGGATATTTGGAGTGATATGAGACCTATGCTGAAAAGAGAAATATCTCCACATAAACCCTAGACAGAAGCATTCTCAGAAACCTGTTGGTCATTTGCAGGATTGAACTCAGAGAGTGGATCCTTCTTTTTCATAGAACAGTTCTGCAACACTCTTGTTGTGGAAACTGTAAGTGGATATTTGGTGCGATTGCGGCATCTTGTGAAAAAGGAAATACATTCAGATGAAAACCAGATAGAACCATTCTCAGAAACTTCTTTGTGATATGTGCATTCTACTCACAGAGTTGAACCTTCCTTTTCATAGAACAGTTTTGAAGCAGTCTTTTTGTGGAGTCTGCAAGTAGATATTGGAGCGCTTTGAAGTCTATGGTGGAAAAGGAAACATCTTCACATAAAAACTAGATAGAAGCATTCTCAGAAACTTCTTTGAGATGTGCACATTCAACTCACAGAGTTGAAGCTTCCTTTTGATATATCTGTTTTGAAACACTCTTTCAGTACAATCTGCAAGTGGATATTTGGAGTGTTAAGAGGCCAACACTGGAAAAGGAAATATCTTCACATAAAAACTAGATGGAAGCATTCTCAGAAACTTCCCTGTGCTTTATGCATTCAAGTGACAGAGAGGAACCTTCCTTTTGAAAGCGCAGTTTTGAAACAATCTTTTTGTACAATTTGATAGGGGACATTTGGAGTGATTTGAGGCCTATGCTGGAAAATGAAATAGCTTCCCATAAAAACTAGACAGAAGCATTCTCTGAAACTTCTTTGTGCTGTGTGCATTCAACTCACAGAGGTGAACCTGCCTTTTGATAGAGTCGTTTGGAAACAGCCTTTTTGCAAAATCTGCAAGTGGATATTTGGAGTGATATGAGACCTATGCTGAAAAAAGAAATATCTCCACATAAACCCTAGACAGAAGCATTCTCAGAAACCTGTTGGTCATTTGAGGGATTGAACTCACAGAGTTGATCCTTCCTTTTCATAGAAGAGTTCTGCAACACTCTTGCTGTGGAAACTGTAAGTGGATATTTGGTGCGATTGCGGCATCTTGTGGAAAAGGAAATACATTCTGATGAAAACTAGATAGAACCATTCTCAGAAACTTCTTTGTGATATGTGCATTCTACTTACAGAGTTGAACCTTCCTTTTCATAGAACAGTTTTGAAACAGTCTTTTTGTGGAGTCTGCAAGTAGATATTGGAGCGCTTTGAAGTCTATAGTGGAAAAGGAAACATCTTCACATAAAAACTAGATAGAAGCATTCTCAGAAACTTCTTTGAGATGTGCGCATTCAACTCACAGAGTTGAAGCTTCCTTTTGATATATCTGTTTTGAAACACTCTTTCAGTAGAATCTGCAAGTGGATATTTGGAGTGTTAACAGGCCAACACTGGAAAAGGAAATATCTTCACATAAAAACTAGACGGAAGCATTCTCAGAAACTTCCCTGTGCTTTATGCATTCAAGTGACAGAGAGGAACCTTCCTTTTGAAAGCGCAGTTTTGAAACACTCTTTTTGTACGATTTGATAGGGGACGTTTGGAGCGATTTGAGGCCTATGCTGGAAAATGAAATATCTTCCCATAAAAACTAGACAGAAGCATTCTCAGAAACTTCTTTGTGCTGTGTGCATTCAACTCACAGAGTTGAACCTGCCTTTTGATAGAGTAGTTTGGAAACAGCCCTTTTGTATAATCTGCAAGTGGATATTTGGAGCGATTTGAAACCTATGGTGCAAAAAGAAATGTCTTCACATAAACCATAGACAGAAGCATTCTCAGAAACTTCTTGATCATTTGGGGATTGAACTCAAAGAGTTGAACCTTCCTTTTCATAGAGCAGTTCTGCAACACTCTTGTTGCGGAAACTTCATGTGGATATTTGGTGCAATTTTGGCATCTAGTGGAAAAGGAAATACATTCAGATGAAAACTAGATAGAACCGTTCTCAGAAACTTCTTTGTGATGTGTGCATTCTACTCACAGGGTTGAAACTTCCTTTTGATAGAACAGTTTTGAAACACTCTTTTTGTGGAGTCTGCAAGTGGATATTTGGGGCTCTTTGAAGCCGATGCTGGAAACGGAAACATCTTCACCTAAAAACTAGATAGAAGCATTTTCAGAAACTTCTTTGTGATGTGCACATTCAACTCACAGAGTTGAAGCTTCCTTTTGATATATCTGTTTTGAAACACTCTTTCAGTAGAATCTGCAAGTGGATATTTGGAGTGCTAAGAGGACAAAACTGGAAAAGGAAATATCTTCACATAAAAACTAGACGGAAGCATTCTCAGAAACTTCCCTGTGCTTTATGCATTCAAGTCCCAGAGAGGAACCTTCCTTTTGAAAGCGCAGTTTTGAAAAACTATTTTTGTAGAATTTGCTAGTGGATGTTTGGAGCGATTTGAGGCCTATGCTGGAAAACGAAATATCTTCCCATAAAAACTAGACAGAAGTATTCTCAGGAACTTCTTTGTGCTGTGTGCATTCAACTCACAGACTTGAACATTCATTTTGAAAGAGCAGTTTTGAAACACTCGTTTTGTAGAATCTGGAAGTGGATATTCTGAGCGTTTTGAGGCCTTTGCTGGGAAATGAAATATCTTTACCTGAAAACTACACAGAAGCATTCTCAGAAACTTCTTTGTGATGTGTGCATTCAACTCACAGAGTTGAACCTGCCTTTTGATAGAGCAGTTTGGAAACAGCCTTTTTGTAAAATCTGCAAGTGGATATTTCGAGCAATTTGAGGCCTATGCCGCAAAAGGAAATATCTTCACAGAAACCCTAGACAGAAGCATTCTCAGGAACTTCTGTGTGACGCGTACATTCAACACACGGACTTGAACCTTCCTTTTGATAGAACAGTTTTGAATCACTCCTTTTGTTGAATCTGCAGGTGTTTATTTGGAGCGCTTTGAGGCCTATGATGGAAAAGGAAATATCTTCACATAAAAACGAGACAGAAGCATTCTCAGAAACTTCTGTGTGATGAGTGCATTCAATTCACACATTTGAACTTTCCCTTTGATAGAGCAGGTTTGAAACACTCTTTTAGTCCCATCTGTAATTGGATATTTGGAGGGCTTTTATGCCAATGCTGGAAAACGAAATATCATCACAGAAAAAGTAGGCAGAAGCATTCTCAGAAACTTCTTCATGATGAGTGCATTCAACTCACAGAGTTGAACGTTCCTTTTGATAGATCAGTTTTGAAACACTCCTTTAGTAGGGTCTCCAACTGCTTATTTCGAGTGCTTTGAGGCCTACGTTGGGAAAGGAAATATCTTCACATAAAAACTAGACAGAAGCATTCTCAGAAACTTCCCTGTGCTTTCTGCATTCAACCCATATAGTTGAACCTTCCTTTTGATAGAACAGTTTTGAAAATCTCTTTTCGTAGAATCTGCAAGTCGACATTTGGAACGCTTTGAGGCCTATGCTGGAAAAGGAAATATCTTCACATAAAAACTAGATAGCAGCATTCTCAGAAACTTCTTTGTGATGTGCGCATTCAACTCACAGAGCTGAAGCTTCCTTTTGATATAGCTGTTTTGAAACACTCTTTTAGTTGAATCTTCAAGTGGATATTTTGAGTGTTAAGAGGCTAAAACTGTAAAAGGAAATATCTTCACATAAAAACTAGACGGAATCATTCTCAGGAACTTCCCTGTGCTTTGGGCATTCAAGTCACCGAGAGGAACCTTCCTTTTGAAAGCACAGTTTTGAAACACTCTTTTTGTAGAATTTGCTAGTGGTTGTTTGGAGCGATTTGAGGCCTATGCTGGAAAACGAAATATCTTCCCATAAAAACTAGACAGAAGCATTCTCAGAAACTTCTTTGTGCTGTGTGCATTCAACTCACAAAATTGAACCTGCCTTTTGATAGAGTAGGTTAGAGACAGCCTTTTTGTAAAATCTACAAGTGGATATTTGGAGCGATTTGAGACCAATGCTGCAAAAAGAAATATTTCCACATAAACCCTAGACAGAAGCATTCTCAGAAACTTCTTTGTCATTTGGGGATTGAACTCACCGAGGTGAACCTTCCTTTTCATAGAGCAGTTCTGCAACACTCTTGTTGTGGAAACTGCAAGTGGATATTTGGTGCGATTGTGGAATCTAGTGGAAAAGGAAATACATTCAGATGAAAACTAGATAGAACCATTCTCAGAAACTTCTTTGTGATGTGTGCATTCTACTCACAGAGTTGAACCTTCCTTTTGATAGAACAGTTTTGAAACACTCTTTTCGTGGATTCTGCAAGTGGACATTTGGAGCGCTTTGGGGCCTTTGCTGCGAAATGAAACATCTTCACCTGAAAACTAGACAGAAGCATTCTCAGAAACTTCTTTGTGATGTGTGCATTGAACTCACAGAATTGAAGCTTCCTTTTGATATAGTTGTTTTGAAACACTCTTTCAGTAGAATTTGCAAGTGGATATTGGGATTGTTAAGAGGCCAACACTGGAAAAGTAAATATCTTCACATAAAAACTAGACGGGAGCATTCTCAGAAACTTCCCTGTGCTTTATGCATTCAAGTCACAGAGGGGAACCTTCCTTTTGATAGCACAGTTTTGAAACACTCTTTTTGTAGAATTTGCTAGTGGATGTATGGAGCGATTTGAGGCCTATGCTGGAAAACGAAATATCTTCCCATAAAAACTAGACAGAAGTATTCTCAGAAACTCCTTTGTGGCGAGTGCATTCAACTAACAGACTTGAAACTTCCTTTTGAAAGAGCAGTTTTGAAACACTCGTTTTGTATAATCTGCAAGTGGATATTTTGAGCGTTTTGAGGCTGGGAAATGAAATATCTTCACCTGAAAACTACATGGAAGCATTCTCAGAAACTTCTTTGTGATGTGTGCATTCAACTCACAGATTTGAACCTGCCTTTTGATAGAGCTATTTGGAAACAGCCTTTTTGTAAAGTCTGCAAGTGGATGTTGAAGCAATTTGAGGTCTATGCTGTGAAAGGAAATATCTTCACAGAAACCCTAGACAGAAGCATTCTCAGGAACCTCTGTGTGATGAGTGCATTCAACTCATGGACTTGAGCCTTCCTTTTGATAAAACAGTTTTGAAACACTCCTTTTATAGAATCTGCAATTGTTTATTTGGAGTGCTTTGAGGCCTATAATGGAAAAGGAAATATCTTCACATTGAATACGAGACAGAAGCATTCTCAGAAACTTCTTTGTGCTGTGTGCATTCAACTCACGGAGTTGAACCTGCGTTTTGATACAGTGGTTTGGAAACAGCCTTTTTGTAAAACCTGCAAGTGGATATTTTGAGCGATTTGAGACCTATGCTGCAAAAAGAAATATCTCCACATAAACCCTAGACAGAAGCATTCTCAGAAACTTCTTTGTTATTTGGGGATTGAACTCACAGAGTTGAACCTTCCTTTTCATAGAGCAGTTCTGCAACACTCTTGTTGTGGAAACTGCCAGTGGATATTTGGTGCGATTGCAGAATCTAGTGGAAAAGGCAATTCATTCAGATGAAAACTAGATAGAACCATTCTCAGAAACTTCTTTGTGATGTGTGAATTCTACTCACAGAGATGAACCTTCCTTTTGATAGAACAGTTTTGAAACACTCTTTTCGTGGTGTCTGCAAGTGGACATTTGGAGCGTTTTGAGGCCCTTGCTGGGAAATGAAATATCTTCACTTGAAAACTAGACAGAAGCATTCTCAGAAACTTCTATGTGATGTGCACATTCAACTCATAGAGTTGAAGTTTCCTTTTGATATAGCTGTTTTGAAACACTCTTTCAGTAGAATCTGCAAGTGGATATTTGGTGTGTTAAGAGGCCAACAATGGAAAAGGAAATATATTCACATAAAAACTAGATGGAAGCCTTCTCAGAAACTTCCCTGTGCTTTATGCATTCAAGTCCCAGAGAGGAACCTTCCTTTTGAAAGCGCAGTTTTGAAACACTCTGTTGTAGAATTTGCTAGTGGATGTTTGGAGCGATTTGAGGCCTCTGCTGGAAAACGAAATATCTTCCCATAAAAACTAGACAGAAGCATTCTCAGAAACTTCTTTGTGATGAGTGCATTCAACTAACAGACTTGAAACTTCGTTTTGAAAGAGCAGTTTTGAAACACTGTTTTTGTAGAATCTGCAAGTGGATATTTGGAGCGTTTTGAGGCCTTTGCTGGGAAATGAAATATCTTCACCTGAAAACTACACAGAAGCATTCTGAGAAACTACTTTGGGATGTGTGCATTCAATTCAGAGAGTTGAACCTGCCTTTTGATAGAGCAGTTTGGAAACAGCCTTTTTGTGAAATCTGCAAGTGGATATTTTGAGGGTTTTGAGGCCTATGCTGCAAAAGGAAATATCTTCACAGAAACCCTAGATAGAAGCATTCTCAGAAACTTCTGGGTGAATAGTGCATTCAACTCACGGACTTGAACCTTCCTTTTGATAGAACAGTTTTGAAACACTCCTTTTGTAGAATCTGCAAGTGTTTATTTGGAGCGCTTTGAGGCCTATGATGGAAAGGGAAATATCTTCAAATAAAAACGAGACAGAAGCATTCTCAGAAACTTCTGTGTGATAAGTTCATTCAACTCACACACTTGAACTTTCCTTTTGATAGAGCAGTTTTGGGACACTCTTTTAGTAGCATTTGTAAGTGCATATTTGAAGGGACTTTATGCCAATGCTGGAAAACGAAATATCATAATTAAACTAGGCAGAAGCATCCTCAGAAACTACTTCATGATGAGTGCATTCAACTTACAGAGTTGAAAGTTCCTTTTGATAGAACAGTTTTGAAACACTCCTTTTGTAGGATCTGCAACTGTTTAATTGGAGGGCTTTGAGGCCTATGGTGGAAAAGGAAATATCTTCACATAAAAACTATACAGAAGCATTCTCAGAGACTTCCCTGTGCTTTCTGCATTCAGCTCACATAGTTGAATCTTCCTTTTGATAGAACAGTTTTGAAAAACTCTTTTCGTAGAATCTGCAAGTCGACATTTGGAAAGCTTTGAGGCCTAGGCTGGAAAAAGAAATATCTTCACATAAAAACTAGATAGAAGCATTCCCAGAAACTTGCTTGTGATGTGCACATTCACCTCACAGAGTTTAAGCTTCCTTTTGATATAGCTGTTTTGAAACACTCTTTTAGTAGAATCTTCAAGTGGATATTTGGAGTGTTAAGAGGTCAACACTGGAAAAGAAAATATCTTCACATAAAAACAAGATGGAAGCATTCTCAGAAACTTCCCTGTGCTTTATGCATTCAAGTCACAGAGAGGAACCTTCCTTTTGAAAGTGCAGTATTGAAACACTCTTTTTGTAGAATTTGCTAGTGGATGTTTGGAGCGCTTTGAGGCCTATGCTGGAAATTGAAATATCTTCCCATAAAAACTACAAAGAAATATTCTCAGAAACTACTTTGTGATGAGTGCATTCAACTCACAGACTTGAACCTTCATTTTGAAAGAGCAGTTTTGAAACATTCTTTTTGTAGAATCTGCAAGTGGATATTTGGAGCGTTTTGAAGCCTTTGCTGGGAAATGAAATATCTTCACCTACAAATTATACAGAAGCATTCTCAGAAACTAATTTGCAATGTGTGCATTCAACTCACAGAGTTGAACCTGCTTTTTGATAGAGCAGTTTAGAAACAGCCTTTTTGTAAAGTCTGCAAGTGGATATTTGGAGCGATTTGAGGCCTATGCTGCAAAAGGAAATATCTTCACAGAAACCCTAGACAGAAGCATTCTCAGGAATTTCTGTGTGATGAGTGCATTCAACTCACGGACTTGAACCCTGCTTTTGATAGAACAGTTTTGAAACCCTCCTTTTGTAGAATATGCAGGTGTTTATTTGGAGCGTTTTGAGGCCTGTGATGGAAAACGAAATATCTTCACATAAAAATGAGACAGAAGCATTCTCAGAACCTTCTGTGTGATGACTGCATTCACCTCACACACTTGAACTTTCCTTTTGATAGAGCAGGTTTGAAACACCCTTTTAGTAGCATCTGTAAGTGGATATTTGAAGGGTTTTTATGGCAATGCTGGAAAAGGAATTATCATCACATAAAAACTAGGCAGAAGCATTCTCAGAAACTTCTTCATGATGAGTGCATTCAACTCACAGAGTTGAACGTGCCTTTTGATAGAACAGTTTTGAAACACTCTTTCAGTAGAATATGCAAGTGGATATTTGGAGTGCTAAGAGGCCAACACTGGAAAAGGAAATATCTTCACATAAAAACTAGACAGAAGCATTCTCAGAAACATCCCTGTGCTTTCTGCATTCAATCTACATAGTTGAACCTTCCTTTTGATAGAAAAGTTTTGAAAATCTCTTTTCGTAGAATCTGCAATTCGACATTTGGAACGCTTTGAGTCCTATGCTGGAAAAGGAAATATCTTCACATAAAAAATAGATAGAAGCATTCTCAGAAACTTCCCTGTGCTTTATGCATTCAAGTCACAGAGAGGAACCTTAATTTTGAAAGCACAGTTTTGAAACACCCTTTTTGTAGTATTTGCTAGTAGATGTTTGGAGCGATTTGAGGCCTATGCTGGAAAACGAAATATCTTCCCATAAAAACTAGACAGAAGCGTTCTCAGAAACTTCTTTGTGATGAGTGCATTCAACTCACAGACTTGAACTTTCGTTTTGAAAGAGGAGTTTTGAAAACACTCTTTTTGTAGAATCTGCAAGTGGATATTTTGAGCGTTTTGACACCTTTGCTGGGAAATGAAATATCTTCACCTGAAAACTACAGAGAAGCATTCTCAGAAACTTCTTTGTGATGTGCACATTCAACTGACAGAGCTGAAGCTTCCTTTTGATATAGCTGTTTTGAAACACTGTTTCAGTAGGATCTGCAAGTGGATATATGGAGTGTTAAGAGGCCAACACTGGAAAAGGAAATATCTTCACATAAAAACTAGATGGAAGCATTCTCAGAAACTTCCCTGTGCTTTATGCATTCAAGTCATAGAGAGGAACCTTCCTTTTGAAAGTGCAGTTTTGAAACACTCCTTTTCCAACATAGGCCTCAAAGAGCTCTAAACACTTGCAGATTCTAAGAAAACAGTGTAGAGTGGATTGGAGATTCCAATCCATTCCATTCCATTGCATTCTACTCACAGAGTTGAACCTTCCTTTTGATAGAACAGTTTTGAAACACTCTTTTTGAACAATCTGCAAGTGTTTATTTGAAGCGCTTTGAGGCCTAAGTTGGAAAAGGAAATATCTTCCCATAAAAACTAGACCGAAGCATTCTCCGAAACTTCTTTGTGATGAGTGCATTATTCTCACAGAGTTGAACCTTCCTTTGATAGAATAGTTTTGATACACTCTTTTTGTAGATTCTGCACGTGGATATTTGTGCGCTTTGAAGCCTATGTTGGAAAAGGAAACTTCTTCCCATAAAAACTATATCGAAGCATTCTCAGAAACTTCTTTGTGATGAGTGCATTCTACTCACAGAGTTGAACCTTCCTTTTGAGAGAACAGTTTTGAAACACTCTTTTTGGGGATTCTGCAAGTGTTTATTTGGAGCTCTTTGAGGCCTATGCTGGTAAAGAAATTATCTTCACATAAATACTAGACAGAAGCATTCTCAGAAACTTTTTCTGATGTGCGCATTCAACACACCAAGTTGAACCTACCTTTTGGTATAGCAGTTTTGAAACACTCTTTTTCTAGAATGTGCAAGTGGATATTTGGATTGTTAGGGGGCCAACACTGGAAAAGGAAATATCTTCCCATAAAAACTAGACAGAAGCATTCTCAGAAACTTCTTTGTGATGAGTGCATTCAACTCACAGACTTTAACTTTTATTTTGAAAGAGCAGTTTTGAAACACTCTTTTTGTAGAATCTGCAGGTGGATATTTTGTGTGCTTTGAGGCCTAAGGAGCAAAAGGAAATATCTTCACATAAAAACTAGACAGAAACATTCTCCAAAACCTCTTTGTGATGTGTGCATTCAAATAACAGAGTAAAACCATCCTTTTGATAGTGCAGTTTTGAAACACCCTTTTTGTAGAATCTGCAAGTGGATATTTGGAGAGATTTGAGGCCTATACTGAAAAAGGGATATCTTCACATAAAAACTAGAGAGAAGCATTCTCAGAAACTTCTCTGTGCTTTATGCATTCAACTTACAGACTTTAAACTTCCTTCTGAAAGAGCAGATTTGAAACACTGTTTTTGTAGAAACTGCAGGTGGATATTTGGAGCGCTTTGAAGCCTATGTTGGAAAGGAAATTTCTTCCCATAAAAACTATATCGAAGCATTCTCAGAAACTTCTTTGTGATGAGTGCATTCTACTCACAGAGTTGAACCTTCCTTTTGAGAGAACAGTTTTGAAACACTCTTTTTGGAGATTCTGCAAGTGTTTATTTGGAGCTCTTTGAGGCCTATGCTGGTAAAGAAATTATCTTCACATAAAAACTAGACAGAAGCATTCTCAGAAACTTTTTCTGATGTGCGCATTCAACACACCAAGTTGAACCTACCTTTTGGTATAGCAGTTTTGAAACACTCTTTTTCTAGAATGTGCAAGTGGATATTTGGATTGTTAGGGGGCCAACACTGGAAAAGGAAATATCTTCCCATAAAAACTAGACAGAAGCATTCTCAGAAACTTCTTTGTGATGAGTGCATTCAACTCACAGACTTTAACTTTTATTTTGAAAGAGCAGTTTTGAAACACTCTTTTTGTAGAATCTGCAGGTGGATATTTTGTGTGCTTTGAGGCCTAAGGAGCAAAAAGAAATATCTTCACATAAAAACTAGACAGAAACATTCTCCAAAACCTCTTTGTGATGTGTGCATTCAAATAACAGAGTAGAACCATCCTTTTGATAGTGCAGTTTTGAAACACCCTTTTTGTAGAATCTGCAAGTGGATATTTGGAGAGATTTGAGGCCTATACTGAAAAAGGGATATCTTCACATAAAAACTAGAGAGAAGCATTCTCAGAAACTTCTCTGTGCTTTATGCATTCAACTTACAGACTTTAAACTTCCTTCTGAAAGAGCAGATTTGAAACACTGTTTTTGTAGAAACTGCAGGTGGATATTTGGAGCTCTTTGTGGCCTATGCTGGAAAAGGAAATATCCTCACATAAAAACTAGACAAAAGCATTCTCTGAAACTTGTTATGATGAATGAATTCAGCTCACAGAGTTGAACCTTCCTTTTGATGGAACAGTTTTGAAACCCTCTTTTTGTGGAATCTGCAAGTGGGTATTTGGAGCGCTTTGTGGCCTATGTTGGAAAAGGAAATATCTTCACATAAAAACTAGACGGAAGCATTGTCAGACACTTCTCTGTGATGAGTGCATTCAACTCACAGAGTTCAACCTTCCTTTTTGGAGAACAGTTATGGAACACTCTCTTTGTAGAATCTACAAGGGATCATTTGGAGTACATTGAGGCCTATGCCGGAAAAGGAAGTATCTTCCCATAAAAAAATAAGCAGAATCATTCTGAGATACTTTTTTGTGATGAGTGCATTCGACTCACAGACTTGAACCTTCCTTTTGATAGAGCAGTTTTGAAACACTCTCTTTGTAGAATCTGCAGGTGGATATTTGGAGCACTTTGAGGCCTGTGCTGGAAAAGAAAGTATCTTCCCATAAAAACTAAGCAGAATCATTCTCAGAAACATTTTTGTGATGAGTGCATTCAACTCACAGACTTGAACATTCCTTTTGATAGAGCAGTTTTTAAACACTCTTTTTGTAGATTCTGCAAGTGGGTATTTCAAGCGCTTTGAGGTCAAAGATGGAAAAGGAAATATCTTCATATAAAAACTAGACAGAAGCATTCTCAGAAATTACTTTGGGATGAATGCATTCAACTCAAAGATTTGAACCTTCCTTTTGATAGAACAGTTTTGAAACACTTTTTTTTGTAGAATCTGGAAGTGGATATTTGGGGCAACTTGAGGCCTATGCTGGAAAAGGAAATATCTTCACATAAAAACTAGATGGAAGCATTCTCAGAAATTTCTTGGTGATGAGTGCATTTAACTCACAGGTTTGAACTTGCCTTTTGATAGAAGAGTTTTGAAACACTCTGTAGAATTTGCAAGTGGATATTTGGAGAGATTTGTGGCCTGTGCTGCATAAAGGGAATATCTTAATTTAAGAACTAGACAGAAGCATTCTCAGAGACTTCCCTGTACTTTATGCATTCAAATCACAGGCTTGAACCTTCGTTTTGATAGAGCAGTATTGAACCACTCTTTTTGTATAATGTGCAAGTGGATATTTTGAGCGATTTGTGGCCTATGATGAAAAAGGAAATGTCTTCACCTAAAAGCTAGACAGATACATTCTCAGAAACTTCTGTGGGATGAGTACATTCAACCAACAGAGTTGAACCTTCCTTTTGATAGACTAGTTTTGAAACACGCTTTTTGTAGAATCTGCAAGTGGATGTTTGGAGGGCTTTGAGGCCTATGCTGGAAAAGAAAATATCTTCACCTAAAAACTAGACAGAAGCATTCTCAGAAATTTCTTTGTGATTAGTGCATTCAACTCACAGGGTTGAAAGTTCCTTTTGATAGAGCAATTCTGACACAATCTTCTTGTAGAATCTGCAAGTGGATATTTGGATCGCTTGAGGCCTATGCTGGAGTAAGAAATAATTTCACATAAAAACTATATTGAAGCATTCTCAAAAACATCTTTGTGATGTGTGCCTTCAACTCAAGAATTGAAACTTCCTTTTGATAAAGCAGTTTTGAAACACCATATTGTAGAATCTGCAAGTGGATAGTTTTAGCACTTTGAGGCCTAGCCTGGAAAAGGGTATATCTTCACATAAAAACCAGACAGAAGCATTCTCAGAAACTTCCCTGTGATTTATGAATTCAACCCACACACTTGAACCTTCCTTTTGATAGAACAGTTTGGAAACACACTTTTTGTAGAATCTGGAAGTGGATATTTGGAGTACATTGAGGCCTATGCCGGAAAAGGAAGTATCTTCCCATAAAAAAATAAGCAGAATCATTCTGAGATACTTTTTTGTGATGAGTGCATTCGACTCACAGACTTGAACCTTCCTTTTGATAGAGCAGTTTTGAAACACTCTCTTTGTAGAATCTGCAGGTGGATATTTGGAGCACTTTGAGGCCTGTGCTGGAAAAGAAAGTATCTTCCCATAAAAACTAAGCAGAATCATTCTCAGAAACATTTTTGTGATGAGTGCATTCAACTCACAGACTTGAACATTCCTTTTGATAGAGCAGTTTTTAAACACTCTTTTTGTAGATTCTGCAAGTGGGTATTTCAAGCGCTTTGAGGTCAAAGATGGAAAAGGAAATATCTTCTCATAAAAAATAGGCAGATGCATTCTCAGAAAGTTCTCTGTGATGAGTGCTTTCAACCCACAGAGTTGAGCTTTCCTTTTGATAGAACAGTTTTCAAACACACTTTTTGTAGAATCTGCAGGAGGATATTTGGAGTGGTTTGAGACCTATGATGGAAAAGGAAATATTTTCTCATGAAAACAAAACAGAAGCATTTCAGAAACTTCTTTGTTATATGTGCATTCAACTCACAGAGGTGAACCATACTTTTGATAGAGCAGTTTTGAAACACCCTTTTTGTAGTATCTGCTAGTGGATATTTGGAGTGCTTGGAGGCCTATACTGGAAAATTAAATATCTTCAAATAAAAACTAGACAGAAGCATTATGAGTAACTTCTTTGTGATGAGTGCATTCAACTCACAGAGTTTAAAATTCCTTTTCATAGAGCAGCTTTGAAACACCCTTTCTGTAAAATCTGCAAGTGGATATTTGGAGCTCTTTGAGGCCTATGCTGGAAATGGAAGCATCTTCACATAAAAACTAAACAGAAGGATTCTGGGAAACTTCTATGTGATGAGTCCATTCAACTCTCAGATTTGAACCTCCTTTTGATAGGACAGTGCTGAAACACTATGTTTCGATAATCTGCAAGTGGATATTTGGAGCACTTTGGGGCCTATGCTGGAAAAGGAAATATCTTCACATTAAAACTAGACAGTAGCATTCTCAGAAACTTCTTTGTGATGAGCACATTCAACTCACCAATTTGAGCCTTCCTTTTGATAGAGCAGTTTTGAAACCCTCTTTTTGTAGAATCTGCAAGTGGATATTTGGAGGATTTTGAGGCCTCTGCTGGAAAAGGAAATATCTTCACATAAAAACTAGACAGAAGAATCCTCAGAAACTTCTTTGTGATGAGCACATTCAATTCACAGAGGTGAGCGTTCCTTTTGATAGAGCAGTTTTGAAACACTCTTTTTGTAGAATCTGCAAGTGGATATTTGGAGCGCTTTGAGGCCTATTCTGGAAAAGGAAATATCTTCACATAAAAACTAGACAGCAGTATTCTCAGAAACTTCTCTGTGATGAGTGCATTGAACTCCCTTAGTTGAACCTTTCTTTTGATAGAACAGTTTTGAAGCTCTCTTTTTGTAGGATCTGCAAGTGGATATTTTGTGCGATTTGAGATCTAAGCTGGAAAAGGAAATATTTTCACAAGAAACTAGACGGAAGAATTCACAGAAACATCTTTATGATGAATGCACTTAACTCACAGACTTGAAATTTCTTTTAATAGAGCAGTTTTGAAACACTCTTTTGGCAGAATCTGAAAGTGGATATTTGGAGCGCTATGAGGCCTGTGCAAGAAAAGGAAATATCTTCACATAAAAAGTAGATGGAAGCATTCTCAGAAACTTCTTTGTGATGTGTGCATTCAACTCACAGAGTTGAAACTTCGTGTTGAAACAGCAGTTTTGAAACACACTTTTTGTAGAATCTGCAAGTGGATATTTGGAATGTTTTGAGGCCTATGCTGGAAAAGGAAATATCTTCACATAAAAACAGAAGCATTCTAAGAAACTTCTTTGTGATGTGTGCATTCAACTCACAGGTTTGAACCTTACTTTTGATAGAGCAGTTTCGAAACACCCTTTTTGTAGTATCTGCAAGTGGATATTTGGAGCGCTTTGAGGCCTATGCTGGAAAAGGAAATATCATGACATAAAAACTAGACGGAAGCATTCTCAGAAACTTCAATGTGATGAGTGCATTCAACTAATGGAGTTGAACTTTCCATTTGATATAGCAGTTTTGAAACACCATTTTTGTGGAATCTGCAACTGGATATTTGGAGTACTTTGAGGCCTATACTGGAAAAGGAAATATCTTCACATAAAAACTAGAGAGAAGCATTCTCAGAAACTTCCCTCTGCTTTATGCATTCATCTCACAGACTTGAACTTTCCTTTTGATGCAGCAGTTTTGAAACACTCTGTTTGTAGAATCTACACGTGGATATTTGGAGCGGTTTGAGGCCTATGATACAAAAGAAAATATCTTCACATAAAAACTCAATGGAAGCATTCTAAGAAACTTCTTTGTGATTACTGAATTCAACAGACAGACTTGAACCATCCTTTTGATAGAGGAAATTTGAAACACTCTTTTTTTAGAATCTTCAAGTGGATATTTGGAGCAATTTGAGGCTTATGATTGAAAAGGAAATATCTTCACATAAAAACTAGACAGAAGCATTTTCAGAATCTTCTCTGTGATGAGTGCATTCAACTTACACAGTTGTACTTTTCTTTTCATGTAACAGTTTTGAAACACTCTTTTTATAGAATATGCACGTGGATATTTGCAGCTTTTTGAGGCCTATGCTGCAAAAGGAAATATCTTCACACGAAGACTAGGCAGAAGCATTCTGAGAAATTTCTTTGTGATGTGCACATTCAACTCACAGAGTTGAACCTTCCTTTTGATAGAACACTTTTGAAACATTCTTTTTGTAGAATCTCCAAGTTATTATTTGGAGTGCTTTGAGGCCTTTGCTGGAAAAGGAAACAACTTCACATAAAAACTTGATTGAAGCATTCTCAGACACTTCTTTGAGATGTGTGCATTCATCTTACAGGCTTGAACCTGCCTTTTGATAGAGCAGATTTGAAACACTCTTTTTGTAGAATCTGCAAGTCGATATTTGGAGCACTTTCAAGCCTATGCTGGAATAGGAAATATCTTCACATAAAAACAAGACAGAAGCTCTATCGGAAACTTCTTTTAGATGAGTGCATTCAACTCACAGAGTTGAACCTTCCTTTTGATAGAACGGTTTTGAACCACTCTTTTTGTAGAATCTGCAAGTGGATATTTGGAGGGCTTTGAGACCTATAATGGAAAAGGAAATATCTTCACATAAAAACTAGACAGAAGAATTCTCATAAACTTCTCTGTGATGAGTGCATTGAAATCCCTCAGTTGAAATTTTCTTTTGATAGAAAAGTTTTGAAATACTCTTTTTGTAGAATCTGCAAGTGGATATTTGGAGCGCTATGAGGCCTATGCTGGAAAACGAAATGTCTTCACATAAAAGTTATACAGAAGAATTCTCAGAAACAACTTTGTGATGAGTGCATTCAACTCACAGATTTGAGCTTTCCTTTTGATAGAGCAGTTTTGAAAAACTCTTTTGGTAGAATCTGAAGGTGGATATTTGGAGCGCTATGAGGCCTATGCTAAAAAGAAAATATTTTCACATAAAAACTTGACAGAAGCATTTTCAGAAACCTCTTTGTGATGTGCACATTCAACCCACAGAGTTGAACCTTGCTTTTGAATCAGCAGTTTTGAAACACACTTTTAGTAGATTCTGCAAGTGGATAGATTGAATGCTTTGAGGAATAAGCTGGAAAAGGAAATATCTTCACATAAAAACTAAAGAGAAGCATTCTCAGAAACTTCATTGTGATGTGTGCATTCATCCACAGAGTTGAAGCTTACTTTTGAGAGAGCAGTTTTTAACCACCCTTTTTGTAGAATCTGCAAGTGGATATTTGGAGCACTTTGAGGTCAATGCTGGAAAAGGAAATATCTTCACATAAAAAATAGACAGAAGCGTTATCAGAAACTTCTTTGTGATGTGTGCATTCAACTCACAGAATTGAAACTTCCTTTTGATAGAGCAGTTTTGAAACACCCTTTTCGTACAATCTGCAAGTGTATATTTGGAGCACTTTGAGGTCTATGCGGGAAAAGGAAATATCTTCACATAAAAACTAGACAGAAGCATTCTCAGAAAGAGTGCATTAAACTGACAGAGTTGAAACTTCCTTTTGATAGAATACTTTGGAAACACTCTCTTTGTAGAATCTACAAGTGGATACTTAGAGTGCTTTGGGGCCTATGCTGGAAAAGGAAATCTTCCCACAAAAACTAGACAGAAACATTCTCAGAAACTGCTTTGTGATGAGTGCATTCAACTCGCAGAGTTGAACCTTCTTTTTGATAGGACAGTTTTGAAACAGTCTTTTTGTTCAATCTGCAAGTTTATATTTGGAACGCTTTGAGACCTATAATGGAAAAAGAAATATCGTCACATAAAAACTAGACAGATGCATTCTCAGAAAGTTCTCTGTGATGAATGCGTTCAACTCACAGAGTTGAACTTTCCTATTGATAGAAGAGGTTTGAAACACACTTTTTGTAGGATCAGCAATTTATATTTGGAGGGCTTTGCGGCCTATGCTAGAAAAGAAAATATCTTCACACAAAAACTAGACAGAAGTATTCTCAGAGACTTCTTAGTGATGAGTGCATTCAACTCACACAGTTGAACCTTCCTTTTCATAGAAGTGTTTAGAAACACTCTTTTTGTATAATCTGCATGTGGATATTTGGAGCGCTTTAAGGCCTATGATGGAAAAGGAAATATCTTCACATAAAAACTAGAAAGAAGCTTTCCAAGGAACTTCTCTGTAATGATTGTATTCAACTCACAGATTGAACCTTCCTTTTGATTGAGCAGCTTTGGAACACCATTTTTGTAGAATCTGCAAGTGGATATTTGCAGCAATTTGAGGCCTGTGCTGGAAAAGGAAATATATTCACATAAAAACTAAACAGAAGCATTCTCAGAAACTTCTTTGTGATGTGTGCATTCAACTCACAGAGTTGAACCATACTTTTGATAGTGCAGTTTGGAAACACCCTTTTGTAGAATCTGCAAGTGGATATTTGGAGCGCTTTGAGGCCTATACTGGAAAAGTAAATATCTTCACATAAAAACTAGACAGAAGCATTCTCAGAAACATCTTTGTGATGAGTGCATTCAACTAACGTAGTTGAACCTTCCGTTTGATATAGCAGTTTCAAAACACCATTTTTGTGGAATCTGCAACTGAATATTTGGAGCACTTTGAGGCCTATGCTGGAAAAGGAAATATCTTCACATAAAAACTACAGAGAATCATTCTCAGAAACTTCACTGTGCTTTACGCATTCAACTTACAGACTTCAACTTTCCTTTTAATAGAGCAGTTTTGAAACACTCTTTTTGTAGGATCTGCAAGTGGACATTTGGAGCACTTTGAGGCCTATTCTGGAAACGGAAATATCTTCACACAAAAAATTAATGGAAGCATTCTAAGAAACTTCTTTGTGATGAGTGAATTCAATCACAGGCTTAAACCATCCTTTTGATAGAGCAATTTTCAAACACTCTTTTAGTAGAATCTGCAAGTGGATATTTGGAGGGCTTTGAGGCCTATGCTGGAAAAGGAAATATCTTCACATAAAAAATAGACAAAAGGATTTTCAGAAACTTCTTTGTGATGAGTGCATTCAACTCAGATAGTTGCACCTTCCTTTTGATAGAACAGTTTTGAAACACTCTTTTTGTAGAATCTGTAAGAAAATATTTGCAGTGCTGTGAGGCCTATCTTGCAAAAGGAAATATCTTCACATAAACACTAGACAGAAGAATTCTCAGAAACTTTTTGTGATGTGTGCATTCAACTCACAGAATTCAACCTTCCTTTGATAGAACAGTTTTGAAACACTCTTTTTGTACAATCTGCAAGTTGATATTGGAGAACTTTGAGGCCTGTGCTGGAAAAGGAAATAACTTCACATAAAAACTAGATGGAAGCATTCTCAGAAACTACTTTGGGATGTGTTCATTCAACTCACAGGTTTGAACCTTTCTTTTATTAGAGGAATTTTGAAACACTCTTTTTGTAGAATCTGCAAGTGGATATTTGGAAAACTATGGGGCTTATGATGGAAAAAGAAATACCTTCTCATAAAAACTAGACAGAAGAATTCTCAGAAACTTCTCTGTGACGACTGCATTCAACTCATAGAGTTGAACCTTCCTTTTCACAGAACGGTTTTGAAACACTCTTTTGAACAATCTGCAAGTGGATATTTGGAGTGCTTTGAGGCCTATGCTGGAAAGGGAAATATCTTCACATAAAAACTAAGCAGAAGCATTCTCAGAAACTTCTTTATGATGAGTGCATTCAACTAACAGATTTGAACCTTCCTTTTCATAGAGCAGTTTTGAAACACTCTTTTTGTAGCATCTGCAAGTGAATATTTGGAGCGCTTTGAGGCCTAGGCTGGAAAAGTAAGTATCTTCACATAAAAACTAGATAGAAGCATTCTCAGAAACTTCTTTGTGATGTGTACATTCAACTCACGGAGTTGAACCTTGCCTTTGATAGAACAGTTTTGAAACACTATTTTTGCAGAATCTGCAAATGAATATTTGGAGTGCATTGAGACCTACGATGGAAATGGTAATATCTTCACATTAAAACCAGACAGAAGCATTCTGAGAAACTTCTCTGTGATGAGTGCATTCAACTCACAGAGTTGAACCTTCCTTTTGATAGAACAGATTTGAAACACTCTCTTTGTAGAATCTGCAAGTGGATACTTGGAGCTCTTTCAGGTGTACACTTTAAAAGGATATATCTTCACATAAAAAATAGACAGAAGCATTCTGCGAAACTCCTTTGTGATGAGTGCATTCAACTCACAGATTTGAACCTTCCTTTTGATAGAGCAGTTTTGAAACACTCTTTTTGTAGAATCTGCAAGTGGATATTTGGAGCGCTTTGAGGCCTTTGCTGGAAATGGAAACATCTTCACATTAACAATAGTCAGAAGAATTCTCAGAAACTACCTTGTGATAAGTGCATTTCACTCACAAATTTGAACCTTCCTTTTGATAGAACAGTTTTGAAGCACTCTTTTTCTAGAATCTCCAAGTGGATATTTTGAGCACTTTGAGGCCTATGCTGGAAAAGGAAATATCTTCACATAAAGACTAGTCTGAAGCATTCTCACAAAATTCTTTGTGATGAGTGCATTCAACTCACAGAGTTGAAACTTCCTTTTGATAGAAAAGTTTTGAAACACTCTTTTTGTAGAATCTGGAAGTGGATATTTGGAGCACTTTGGGGCCTATGATGGAAAAGGAAATATCTTCACATAAAAACTAGACAGAAGCATTCTCAGAAACTTCTCTGTGATAAGTGCATTCATCTCACAGAGCTGAACCTTCCTTTTGAAAGAACAGTTTTGAAACACTGTTTTTGTACAATCTGCAAGTGGATACTTGGAGCACTCTGAGGCCTATGCTGGAAATGGAAATATCTTCACATGAAAAATAAACAGAAGCATTCTCAGAAACTTCTTTGTGATGAGTGCATTCAACTCCCAGACTTGAACCTTCCTTTTGTTAGAGCAGTTTTGAATCACTCTTTTTGTAGAGTCTGCAAGTGGACATTTGGAGCGCTTTGAGGCCTATGCTGGAAAACTGAATATCTTCACATAAAAACTAGACAGAAGTACTCTCATCAAATTCTTGGTTATGAGTGCTTTCAACTCACAGAATTGAACCCTCTTTTTAGTAGAACAGTTTTGGAACCCTCTTTTTAAAGAATCTGCAGGTGGATATATAGAGTGCTTTGAGGTCTATGATGGAAAAGGAAGTATCTGTGATGGGTCCATTCAACTCACAGACTTGAAGTTAACTTTTCATAGAGCAGTTTTGAAACACTCCTTTTGTAGAATCTGCAAGTGCATGTTTGGAGCGCTTTGAGGCCTATGCTGGAAAAGGAAACATCTTCTTACAAAAATTAAGTAGAAGCTTTCTCCAAAACTTCTTTGTGATGTGTGCATTCAACTCACAGAGTTGAACCTTCGTTTCGGTAGAACAGTTTTGGAAAACTCTCTTTGTAGAATCTGCAAGTGGATATTTGGAGCGCTTTGAGGCCGATGCTGGAAAAGGAAATATCTTCACATAAAAACTAGACAGAAGCATTCTTAGAAACATCTTTTGATGAGTGCATTAAACTCACAGACTTGGACCTTCCTTTCCATAGAGCAGTTTTGAAATACTCTTTTTGTAGAATCTGCAAGTGGATATGTGGTGCACTTAGAGGCTGATGTTGGAAAAGGAAATATTATCACATAAAAACAAGACAGAATCATTCTCAGAAAATTTTCTGCAATGAGTGCATTCAACTCACAGAGTTGAACCTTCCTTTTGAGAGAACAGTTTTGAAACATTCTCTTTGTAGAATCTGCAAGTGTATATTTGGAGAGCTTTGGGGACTATGCAGGAAAAGGAAATATTTTCACATAAAAACTAGACAGAAGCATTCTCAGAAACTTCTTTGTGATGTGCACATTCAACTAACAGTGTTGAACCTTCCTTTTGATAGAGCAGTTTTGAAACACCCTTTTTATGGGATCTGCAAGTGGATATTTGGAGAGTTTTGAGGCCTATGTTGGAAAAGGAAATATCTTCACATAAGAACTAGACAGAAACATTCTCAGAAACTACCCTGTGCTTTACGAATTCAACTCACAGACTTGAACCTTCCTTTTGATAGAGCAGTTTTGAAACACTCTTTTTGTAGAATCTGCAAGTGGATATTTGGAGCGCTTTGAGGCCTATGCTGTAAAAGGGAATATCTTCACATAAAATCAAGACAGAAGCATTATCAGAAACTTCCTGTGCGTTGTGCATTTTTCTCACAGACTTGAACCTTCCCTTTGATAGAGCAGTTTTGAAACACTCTTACTGAAGAAACTGCAAGTGGATATTTGGACCGCTTTGAGGTCTATGCTGGAAAAGGTAATATCTTCACATAAAAATTAAGCTGAAGCATTCTCAGAAACTTCTTCAAGATGAGTGCATTCAACTGACAGACTTGAACTTTCCTTTTGATAGAGTCGTTTTGAAACACTCTTTTTGTGGAATCTGCAATTGGATATTTGGAGCACTTTGAGGCCTATGCTGGAAAAGGAAGTGTCTTCACATAAAAACTAGACAGAAGCATTCTCAGAAACTTCTTTGTGATGTGTGCACTCAACTCACAGAATTGAACCTTCCTTTAGGTAGAGAAGTTTTGAAACACCCTTTTTGTAGAATCTGAAAGGGGATATTTGGATCGCTTTGAGGCCTATGATGGAAAAGGAAATATCTTCACATAAAAACTTGACAGAAGCATTCTAAGAAATTTCCCTATGCTTTATGAATTCAACTCACAGACTTGAACTTTCCTTTTGATTGAGTAGTTTTGAAACACACTTTTTATAGAATCTGCAAGTGGATATTTGGAGCATTTTCTGGCCTTTGCTGGAAAAGGGAATATCTTCACATAAAACCTAGACAGAAGCATTCTAAGAAACTTTCCTGTGCTTTATGAATTCAACTCACAGACTTGAAGTTTCCTTTGATAGAGCAGTTTTGAAACACACTTTTTGTAGAATCTGCAAGTGGATATTTGGAGCACTTTCTGGCCTATGCTGGAAAAGGGAATATCTTCACATAAAATGTAGACAGAAGCATTCTCAAAAATTTCACTTTGCTTTAGGCATTTAACTCACAGATTTGAACCTTCGTTTTGATACAGCAGTTTCAAAAAACTCTTATTGTAGAATCTGCATGTGGATATTTGGAGCGATTTGAGGCCTATGCTGGAAAAGGAAATATCTTCACATAAAAACTAGACAGAAACATTCTCAGAAACTTCTTTATGATGAGTGCATTCACCTCACAGAGTTCAACATTACTTTTGTTAGAACAGTTTTGAAACACTCTTTTTGTAGAATTTGCAAGTGCATATTTGGAGCATTTTGAGGCCTATGATGGAAAAGGAAATATCTTCATATAAAAACTAGACAGAAGCATTCTCAGAAATTTCTCTGTGATGACAGCATTGAACTCACAGAGTTGAACTTTCCCTTTTAAAGAACAGTTTTGAAACACTCTTTTTGTACAATCTGCAAGTGGATATTTGGAGCGTTTAGAGGCCTATGCAGGAAAAGGAAACATCTTCACATAACAGCTAAGCAGAAGCATTCTCAGAAAGTTCTTTGAGATGAGTGCATTCAACTCACAGACTTGAGCCTTCCTTTTGATAGAGCAGTTTTGAAACCCTCGTTTTGTAGTATCTGCAAGTGGATATTTGGAGCGCTTTGTGGCCTATGCTGGAAAAGGTAATATCGTCACATAAAAATCAAGCTGAAGCGTTCTCATAAACTTCTTCATGATGAGTGCATTCAACTGACAGACTTGAACCTTCTTTTTGATAGAGCCGTTTTGAAACACTCCTTTGTGGAATCTGCAATTGGATATTTGGAGTGCTTTGAGGCCTATGCTGGAAAGGGAAATATCTTCACATAAAAAATAGACAAAAGCATTCTCAGACAGTACTTTGTGATGACTGTATTGAACTCGCAGAGTTGAACCTTTCTTTTCATAGAGCAGTTTTGAAACACTCCCTGTGTAGAATCTGCAAGTGGATATTTGGGTGCATTGAGGCCTATGATGGAAAAGGAAATATCTTCATATAAAAACTAGACAGAGGCATTCTCAGAAACTTCTTTGTTATGAGTGCATTCAACTCACAGACTTGAACCTTCCTTTTCATAGAGCAGTTTTGTAAGACACTTTTTGTAGAATCTGCAAGTGGATATTTGGAGCGCTTTGAGGCCTATGCTGGAAAGGGAAATATCTTCAAATAAAAACTAGACAGCAGTATTCTCAGAAACTTCTCTGTTATCAGTGCATTGAACTCACAGAGATGAATCTTCCTTTTGATAGAAGAGTTTTGAAAAACTCTCTTTGTAGAATCTTCAAGGGGATATTTGGGGTCCTTTGAGACCCATGCTGTAAAAGGAAATATCCTCACATAAAAACTAGACAGAAGCATTCTCAGAAACTTCTTTGTAATGTGTGCATTCAACTCACAGAGTTGAACATTCGTTTTGATAGAGCAGTTTTGAAACACACTTTTTGTAGAAACTGCCAGTGGATATTTGGAGATATTTGAGGACTATGCTGGAAAAGGGAAAATCTTCTCATAAAAGTAATAAAGAAGCATTCACAGAAACTTACCTGTGATTTATGCATTCAACTCACAGACTTGAACCTTCCTTTTGATAGAGCAGTTTTGAAATACTGTTATTGTAGAATCTGCAAGTGGATATTTGGACAGCTTTGTGTTCTATGCTGAAAAAGAAAATATTGTCACGTAGAAACTAGACAGAAGCATTCTCAGAAACTTCTTGGTGATGAGTGCATTCAAATCACAGAGTTGAAACTTCCATTTGACAGAACACTTTTGAAACACTCTTTTTATGGAATCAGCAAGTGGATATTTGGAGGGCTTTGAGGCCTACGATGGAAAAGGGAATATCCGTGATGAGTGCCTTCAACTCACAGACTTGAACATTCCTTTTGATAGAGCAGTTTTGGAACACTCCTTTTGTAGAATCTGCAAGTGGATATTTGTAGCACTATGAGGCCTACACTGGAAAAGGAAATATCTTCACATAAAAACTAGACAGAAGTACTCTCAGAAACTTCTTTGTGATGAATGCATTCAGCTCACAGAATTGAACCTTCCTTTTGATAGAATAGTTCTGAAACATTCTTTTTATAAAATCTGCAAGTGGATGTTTTGAGGGCTTTGAGGCCTATGCTGGAAAAGGAAATATCTTCATATAAAAAATAGACAGAAACATTCTCAGAAAATTCTTTGTGATGAGTGCATTCAACTCAAAGACTTGAACCTTCTTTTGATAGAGCAATTTTGAAACACTTTTTTGTGGAATCTGCAAGTGGATGTTTGGAGCAATTTGAGGCCTATGCTGGAAAAGGAAATATATCCACTTAAAAAGTAGACAGAAGCGTTCTCAGAAACTTCGTTGTGATGTACGCATTCAACTATCAGAGTTGAACCTTTCTTTTGATAGAGAAGTTTTGAAACACCCTTTCTGTAGAATCTGCAAGTTGATATTTGGAGCGCTTGAGGCCTATGCTGGAAAAGGAAATATCTTTGCATAAAAATTAGACCAAAGCATTATCAGAAACTTCCCTGTGCTTTATGAATTCAACTCACAGACTTGAACATTCCTTTTGATAGCTCAGGTTTGAAACACTCTTTTTGTAGTGTCTGCCAGCTGATATTTGGAGAGCCTTGAGTGCTATGCTGGAAAAGGAAATATCTTCACAGAAAAACTAGACAGAAGCAATTTCAGAAACTTCTTTGTGATGAGTGCATTCAACTCAAAGACTTGAACCATCTTTTGATTGAGCAATTTTGGAACACTCTTTTGTAGAATCTGCAAGTGGATATATGGAGTAATTTGAGGCCTATGCTGGAAAAGGAAATATCTTCACATAAAAAGTAGACAGAAGCGTTCTCAGAAACATCTTTGTGATGTATGCATTCAACTCACCGTGTGGAACCTTCCTTTTGATATAGCAGTTTTGAAACACCCATTCTGTAGTATCGGCAAGTGGATATTTGGAGTGCTTGAGGCCTATGCTGGAAAAGGAGATATTTTCCCATCATAATTAGACAGAAGCATTGTCAGAAACTTCCCTGTGCTTTATGAATTCAACTCACAGTCTTGAACATTCCTTTTGATAGTTCAGTTTGAAACACTCTTTTTGTAATATCTTGAATTTGATATTTGTGGTTTTTGAGTGCTGTGCTGGAAAAGGAAATATCTTCACATAAAAACTAGACAGAAGAATTCTCAGAGACTTCTTAATGGTGAGTGCATTCAACGCACACAGTTGAACCTTCCTGTTGATGGAACAGTTTTGAAACACTATTTTTGTAGGATCTGCAAGTGGATATTTGGAGCGATTTCAGGCCTATGATGGAAAAGGAAATATCTTCACTTATAAATTAGACAGAAGCATTCTCAGCAACTTCTCTGTGATGAGTGCATTCAACTGATAGTGTTGAACCTTCGTTTTGATAGAATAGTTTTGAAACTCTCTCTTTGTAGATTGTGGAAATGGTACTTGGAGCGCTTTGATGCCTACGCTGGAAAAGGAAATATCTTCACATAAAAAATAAACAGAAGCATTCTCAGAAACTTCTTTGTGATGAGAGCATTCAACTCATGGATGTGAACCTTCCTTTTGATAGAACAGTTTTGAAGCATTCTTTTTGTAGAATCTGCAAGTGGATATTTGGAGCGCTTTGAAGCCTATGCCGGAAAAGGAAATATCTTCACATAAAAACCAGACAGAAGCATTCTCAGAAACTTCTTTTTGATGAATGCATTCAACTCACAATGTTGAACCTTCCTTTTGATAGAAGAATATTGAAACACTCTTTTTGTGGAATCTGCAAGCGGATATTTGAAGCCCTTTGGGGCTTATACTGGAAAAGGAAATAAATTCACATAAAAACTAGATTGAAGCATTCTCAGAAACGTCTTTCTTATGTGTGCATTCAACTCACAGACGTGAACCTTCCTTTTCATAGAGCTGTTTTGAAACACCCTTTCTGTACAATCTACAATTGGATATTTGGAGCGATTTGAGGCTTATGATGGCAATAGAAATATCTTCACATACAAACAAGTCTGAAGCATTCTCAGAAATTTGTTTTTGATGTGTGCATTCAAATCGCAGTGTTGAACCTTCCTTTTGATAGAGCAGTTTTGAAACACACTTTTTGTAGAATCTGCAAGTGGATACTTGGAGCGATGTGACGCCAGTGCTGGAAAAGGGAATATCTTCACATAAAAACTAGACAGAAGCATTCTCAGAAACTTCTCTGTGCCTCATAAATTCAATTCACAGACTTGAAACTTCCTTTTGATAGAATAGTTTTGAAACACTCTTTTTGTAGAATCTGCAAGTGATTTGAGTGATTTGAGGCCTATGCTTGAAAGCGAAATATCTTCACATGATAAGCAGACAGAAGCATTCTCAGAAACTTCTTTGTGATGTCTACATTCAACTTACAGAGTTGAACATTCCTTTTGATAGAGCTGTTTTGAAACACCCTTTCTGTACAATTTGCAATTGGATATTTGGGGCGATTTGAGGCCTATGATGGAAATAGAAATATGTTCACATACAAACAAGACAGAAACGTTCTCAGAAACTTCTTTGTGATGAGTGCATTCAACTCATGGTGTTGAACCTTCTTTTCGGTAGAACAGATTTGAAACACTCTCTTAGTAGAATCTGCAAGTGGATATTTGGAGAGTTTTGAGGCCTATGCTGGAATAGGAAATACCTTCACAAAAAAACTAGACAGAAGCATTCTCAGAAACTTTCTGTGAAGAGTGCGTCCAACTCACAGATTTGAACTTTCCCTTTTGATCGAACAGTTTTAAAAAAACCCTTTTGGGGAATCTACAGGTGGATATTTGGAGCGCTTTCAGACCTATGCTGGAAAAGGAAATCTCATCACATAAAAACTAGACAGAAGCATTATCAGAAACTACTTTGTGATGGGTGCATTCAACTCACAGTGTTGAACCTTCCTTTTGATAGGACAGCTTTGAAACACTCTTTTTGTAGAGTCTGCAAGTGGGTATAAGGAGCGCATTGAGGCCAATGGTGAAAAAGGCAATACCTTCACATTAAAAGTAGACAGAAGCATTCTCAGAAACTTCTTTGTGATGAGTGCATTCAGCTCACAGAGTTGAACTTTATTTTTGATAAGGCAGTTTTGAAACACTCTTTTTGTAGAATCTGCAGGTAGATATTTGGAACACTTTGAGGCCTTTGCTGAAAAATGAAATATCTTCACATAAAAACTGGACAGAAGCATTCTCGGAAACTTCTTTGTGATGAATGCATTCAACTCACAGAGTTGAACCTTCCTTTTGATAGAGCTGTTTTGAAACACCCTTTCTGTACAATCTGCAATTGGATATTTGGAGCGATTTGAGGCCTATGCTGGAAAAGGGAATATCTTCACATAAAAACTAGTCAGAAGCATTCTCAGAAACATCTTTGTGATGCGTTCATTCAACTCACATAATTGAACATAACTTTTCATACAGCAGTTTTGAAACAGTCTTTTTGTAGAATCTGCAAGGGGAGAAGTGGACCAATTTGAGGCTTTCATTGGAAAAGGGAATATCTTCACATAAAAACTTGACAGAAGCATTCTCAGAAACTTCTTTGTGATGTGTGCATTTAGCTCAAAGAGTTGAACCATCCTTTTGGTAGAGCAGTATTGAAACACTCTTTTTGTACAATCTGCAATTGGATATTTGACCTATTTGAGGCCTTCATTGTAAACGGGAATGTCTTCACATAAAAACTAGACAGAAGCATTCTCAGAAACTTCATTGTGATGTGGGCATTTATCTCACAGTGTTGAACCTTTCTTCTGATTGAAGAGTTTTGAAACACTCTTTTTGTAGAATCTGCAACTGGATATATGGACTGCTATGAGGCCTTCATTAGTAATGGGAATAATTTCGAATAAAAACTAGACGGAAGTATTCTCAGAAACTAATTTGTGATGTGTGCGTTCTACTCACATAGTTGAACCTTCCTTTCAATAGAGTAGTTTTGAACACTCTTTTTGTAGAACCTGCAAGGGGATATTTGGAGCGTTTTGAGGCCTTCGTTGGAAATGGGAATATCTTCACATAAAAATTGGACAGAAGCATTCTCAGAAAATTCTTTGTGATGTGTGAATTGAACTCACAGATTTGAACCTTCCTTTGGATAGACCAGTTTTGAAACACCTTTTTTGTAGAATCTACAAGAGAACATTTGGAGTGCTTTGAGGCCTACACTGGAAAAGGGAATATCTTCACATAAAAACTAGACAGAAACTTCTATGTGATGTGTGCATTCAACTCACAGAGTTCAAATTTCCTCTTGATATAGCAGTTTTGGAACACTCTTTTGTGGAATCTGCAATTGGATATTTGAAGCATTTTGAAGCTTTAGTTGGAGAAGGGAATATCTTCAAATAAAAGCTAGACAGAACAATTCTCAGAAACTACTGTGTGATGTGTGTATTCAACTCACAGAGATGAACCTTTCTTTTGAGAGAGTAGTTTTGAAACATTCTTTTTGTGGAATCTGCAAGTGGACATTTGTAGTGCTTTGAGGGCTATGGTGGAAAGGAAATATCTTCAAAATAAATCTAGACAGAAGCATTCTCAGAAACTTCTTTGTGATGTTTGCATTCAACTCACAGAGTTGAACATACCTTTTCACAGAGCAGTTCTGAATCACTCTTTTTGAAGAACGTGCAAGTGGATATTTAGACCGAATTGACACCATCTTTGGAAACGGGAATATCTTCACATAAAAACTACACAGAAGCATTCTCAGAAATTATTTTGTGATGTGTGCATTCAACTCACGGAGTTGAACCTTCCTTTTGATAGAGCAGTTTTGAAACCCTCTTTTTCTATAATCTGCAAGGGGATATTTTGACCGTGTAGAGGTGTTCGTTGGAAACGGGAATATCTTCACATAAAAACTGCACAGAAGCATTCTCAGAAACTACTTTGTGATGTGTGCATTCTACTCACAGAGTCGAAACTTCCTTTAGATAGAGCAGTTTCGAACCACTCTTTTTGTAGAATCTGCAAGGGGATATTTGTAGCGTTTTGAGGTCTTTGTTGGAAACGGGAATATCTTCACATAAAAGCTGGACAGAAGAATTCTCAGAAATTCCTTTTGATGTGTGCATTCAACTCACAGACTTGAACATTCCTTTTGATACAGCAGTTTTGAAAGAACTCTTTTTTGGAACCTGCAAGAGGACATTTTAGGCGCTTTGAGGCCTTCGGTGGAAAAGGAAATATCTTCTCATAAAAACTAGACAGAAGCATTCTCAGAAATTTCTTTCTGATGTGCACATTCAACTCACAAAATTGAACCTTCTTTTTGATAGAGCAGTTTTGAAACACTCCTTTTGTAGAATCTGCAAGGGGATATTTAGACCGATTTGAGGCCTTTGTTGGAAATGGGAATATCTTCACATAAAAACTGTACAGAAGCTTTCTCAGAAACTTCTTTGAGATGTGTGCATTCAACTCTCAGAGTTGAAGCTTCCCTTTTATAGAGCAGATTTGAAACTCTCTTTTTGTACAATTTGCAATGGGATATTTGGACAGTTTTGGGACTTCTTTGGAAACGTGTATATCTTCAAATAGAAACTAGACAGAAGCATTCTCAGAAGCTTCTTCATGATGAGTGTATTCAACTCACAGAGTTGAGCCATCCTTTTGATAGTGCAGTTTTGAAACACTCTTTTTGTAGAAACTGGAGGTGGTTATTTGGAGTGCTTTGAGACCAATGGTACAAAAGGAAATATCTTCACATAAAAACTAGACAGAAGCATTCTCATAACTTCTTTTTGATGTGTCCATTCAACTCACTGAGTTGAACCTTCCTTTTGATAGACCAGCTTTGAAACACTCTTTTTGTAGAATCAGCAAGTGTATATTTTGAGTGCTTCAAAGCCTTCACTGGAAATAAAAATATCTTCAAATAAAAACAAGACAGAAGCATTCCCAGAGACTACTTTGTGATGTATGCATGCAACTCAAAGAGTAGAACATTTCTTTTGATAGAAGAAATTTGAAACACTCTGCTTTTAGATTCTGCAAGTGGACATTTGTAGAGCTTTGAGGGCTGTGGTGGAAAATGAAACAACTTCAAATAAAAACTAAACAGAAGTATTCTGAGAAACTTCTTTGTGATATTTGCATTCAGCTCACAGACTTGAACCTTCCTTTTGATAGAGCAGTTTTGAGACACATTTTTTGTAGAATCTGCAAGTGGACATTTCGGGGGCTATGAGGCCTTCGGTGGAAAAGGAAATATCTTCACATAAAAACTAGACAGAAGCATTCTCAGAAACTTCTTGGAGATATGTGCATTCAACACACAGATTTGAACCTTCCTTTTGATAGAGCAGTTTTGAAACACTCTTTGTAGAATCTACAAGTGGATATTTCGAGCACTATGAAGCATTTGCTGGAAAAAATATCTTCAAATAAAAAGTAGACAGAAGCATCCTCAGAAAGTACCTTCTGATGTGTGCATTCAACTCACTGAGATGAACCTTCCTTTTGATAGAGCAGTTTAGAAACACTCTTTTTGTAGAATCAGCAAGTGTATGTTTTGAGCACTTCAAAGCCTTCATTGGAAATGACAATATCTTCAAATAAAAACAAGACAGAAGCATTCTCAGAAACTACTTTGTGATGTGTGCATGCAACTCAAAGAGTAGACCATTTCTTTTGATAGAATAAATTTGAAACAGTCTGCTTTTAGAATCTGCAAGTGGACATTTGTAGAGCTTTGGGGGCTGTGGTGGAAAATGAAATAACTTCAAATAAAAACTAGAAAGAAGAATTCTGAGAAACTTCTTTGTGATATTTGCATTCAACTCACAGACTTGAACTTTTCTTTTGATAGAGCAGTTTTGAAACACTTTTTGTAGAATCTGCCAGTGGACATTATGGGCGCTTTGAGGCCTTCGGTAGAAAAGGAAATATCTTTACATAAAAACTAGACAGAAGCATTCTCAGAAACTTCTTGGCAATGTGTGCATTCAGCACACAGAGTTGAACCTTCCTTTTGATAGAGCAGTTTTGAAACACTCTTTTTCTAGAATCTGCAAGTGGATATTTGGAGCACTATGATGCATTCGCTGGAAACGGGAATATCTTCAAATAAAAAGTAGATAGAAGCATCCTCAGAAAGTACCTTGTGATGTGTGCATTCAACTCACTGAGATGAACCTTCCTTTTGATAGAGCAGCTTTGAAACACTCTTTTTATAGAATCTGCAAGTGCATATTTGGAGTGAATAAGCCTATTCTGGAAAAGGAAATATCTGCCTATAAAAAGTAGAGAGAAGCATTCTCAGAAAAATCTTTGTGATATGTGCAATCAACTTTCACTTTTGAAACCTCCTTTTGATAGAGCAGTTTTGAAACACTGTTTTTGCAGAATCTGCAAGAGGATATTTGGAGCGGTTTGAGGCCTATGCTGGAAAAGGATATATCTTCCCATAAAAAGTAGAGAGATGTAATCTCAGAAACTTCATTTTGCTGCGTGCATTCAACTCACAATGTTGTACCTTCCTTTTGATAGAACAGTTTTGAAACACTCTTTTTGCATAATCTGCAACTGGATATTTGAAGCCCTTGAAGGCCTATGCTGGAAAAGGAAATATCTTCACATAAAAACTATACAGAAATATTATCAGAAACTTCTTTGTGATGTGTGTATTAAATTCACAGAGTTGAACCTTCTTTCTGATAGAGCAGTTTTGAAATACTCTTTTTGAAGAATCTACAAGTGGATATTTGGAGCAACTGTGGCCTTTGGGGGAAAAAGAAATATCTTCATATAAAAACTAGACAGAAGCGTTCTCAGAAACTAATTAGTGATGTGTGCTTTCAAATCACAGACTTGTACCTTCCTTTTGATAGAGCTGTTTTGAAAGACTCTTTTTGTAGAATTTGCAGTTGGTTATTTGCAGCACTTTGAGGCCTATGCAGGAAAAAGAAATATCTTCACATAAAAACCAGACAGAAGCGCTTTCAGAAACTTCTTTGTGATGTGTGCCTTCAGCTCACAGAGTTGAACATTCCTTTTGATAGGGCAGTTTTGAGACACTCTTTTTTAGATTCTGCAAGTAGATATTTGGATCTCTTTGATGCCTATGATGGAAAAGGAAATATCTTCACATAAAAACTAAAGAGAAGTGGTTTCAGAATCTTCTTTGTGATGTATGCGTTCAACTCTCAAAGTTGAATCATCCTTTGTATAGCGAAGATTTGAAACACTCTTTTTGTATTATCTGCAAGTGGATAGTTGGAGTGCTTTGAATCCTAAGCTGGAAAAGGCAATATCTTCACATAAAAACAAGAGAGAAGCATTCTCAGAAACTTCTTTGTGATGTGTGCATTCAACTCACAGAGTTGAACCTTCCTTTTGATAGTGCAGTTTGAAAGCACTCTTTTTGTAGAATCTGCTACTCGATACTAGGGGCATCTTGAGGCCTATGCTGTAAAAGGAAATATTTTTCCATAAGAACTAGACAGAAGTATACTCAGAAACTTCTTTGTGGTGTGTGCATTCAAATCACAGAGATGAAATTTCCTTTAGATAGACCAGTTTTGAAATACTATTTTCGAAGTATCTGCAAGTGGATATTTGGAACGCTATGAGGCCTGTGCTTGGAAAAGGAAATATCTTCACATAGAAACTAGAAAGGAGCATTCTCAGAAACTTATTTGTGATGTGTGTGTGCTGTCAACACACAGAGTTGAACCTTCCTTTTGATAGAGCAGTTTTGAAACACTCTTTTTGTAGAATCTGCAAGAGGATATTTTCAGCGCCTTGAGGACTGTGCTGGAAAAGGAAATATCTTCACATAAAAACTACACAGAAGCATTCTCAGAAACTTCTTTGTGATGTCTAAATTCAAGTCATAGAGTTGAACATTCCTTTTGATGGCGCAGTTTTGAAACACTCTTTTTATAGAATCTGCAAGTGGACATTTGGAGTCCTTTAAGGACAATGCTTGAAAAGGAAATATCTTCACCTAAAAACTGGACAGAAGCGTTCTCAGAAACTTCTTTGTGATGTGTGCCTTCAGCTCACAGAGTTGAACCTTCCTTTTGATAGAGCAGTTTTGAAACACTCTTTTTTTTTCGAATATGCAAGTGAATATTTGGAGTGATTACAGATTCTGGGGGAAAAGGAAATATGTTCATTTAAAAACTAAACAGAAGTTTTCTCAGAAACTAATTTTTGATGCGTGCTTTCAACTTCCAGATTTGTACCTTCCTTTTGACAGAGCAGTTTAGAAAGACTCTTTTTGTAGAAATTGCAAGTGGTTATTTGCAGCGCTTTAAGGCATATCGTGGAAAAGGAAATATCTTCACATAAAAATTATACAGAAGCATTCTCAGAAACTTCTTTGTGATATGTGGCTTCAACTCACCGAGTTGAACAATACTTTTGATAGAGCAGTTTTGGAACACTCTTTTTGTAGATTATCCAAGTGGATACTTTGATCCCTTAGATGCCAATGATGGAAAAGGAAATATCTTCACATAAAAATTATAGAGAAGCGTTTTCAGAAACATCCTTGAGATGTGTGCATTCAACTCACAGAGTTGAACTTTCCTTTTGATAAAGCAGTTTTGAAACACTATTTTTGGAGAATTTGCAAGTGCATATACGGAGCGCTTTGAGGTCAATCCTGAAAAAGGATATAACTTCACAAAAACTAGACAGAAGCATTCTCACGAACTTCTTTGTTATGTGTGCTTTCAATACACTGAGTTGAACGTTCCTTTTGAGAGAGTAGTTTGAAACACTCTTTTTGTAGAATCTCCATGTGAATATTGCGAGCAGTTTAAGGTCTAAGCTGGAAAAGGAAATATCTTCACTTAAAAAGTAGATAGTAGCATTCTCAGAAACTTCTTCATGATATATGCATTCAACTCACGGAGTTGAACCCTTTTATTGATAGAGCAGTTTTGAAACACTCATTTTGTGGAATCTGCAAGGGGATATTTGGAGCGCTTTGAGTTCTAAGCTGGAAAAGGGAATATCTTCACATAAAAACTAGACAGAAGCATTCTCAGAAACTTCTTTTTGATGTGTGCATTCAACTCACAGAGTTGAACATTCTTTTTGATAGAGCAGTTTTGAAACAGTCTTTTTTAAAATCTGCAAGTGGATATCTGGAGTGCTTTGAGGCCTATGCTGGAAAAATAAATATTTCTCATAAAAAGTAGAAAGAAACATTCTCAGAAACTTCTTTGTGACGTTTGCATTCAACTCACAGAGTTGAACCTTCCTTTTGATAGAGCAGTTTTGAAACGCTCTTTTTGTAGTATCTGCAAGTGGATATTTGAAGCCCTTTAAGGTCTATGTTGGAAATGGAAATATCTTCACATAGAAACTAGACAGAAGCATTCTCATAAACTTCTTTGTGATGTGTGCATTCAATTCACAGAGCTGAAACATCCTTTTTAAAGAGCAGGTTTGAAGCACACTTTTTGCAGAATCTGCAAGTGGTTATTTTGAGCGCTTTGAGGCCAATGCTGTAAAAGGAAATATCTTCAACTAAAAACCAGACAGAAGCATTATCAGAAACATCCATGAGATGTGTGCATTCAATTCACAGAGTTGAACCTTCCTTTCGATAGAATAGTTTTGAAACACTCTTTTTGTAGAACCTGTAAGTGGATATTTGGATCGCTTTGCGGCCAATGCAGGAAAAGGAATTATATTCACATAAAAACTAGACAGCAGCATTCTCACAAACTTCTTTGCTCTGTGCACATTCAACACACAGAGTTGAACCTTCTTTTTGGTAGAGCAGTTTTGAAACAATCTTTTTTCAGAATCTCCAAGTCAATATTTGGAGCACTTAGAGGCCTATTCTGGAAAAGGGAACAGCTTCATTTAAAAACTAGAAAGAAACATTCTCAGAAATTTCTTTGTGATGTCTACATTCAAGTTATAGAGTTGAAACTTCATTTGATAGAACAGTTTTGAAACACTCTTTTTTTAGAATCTGCAAGTGGATATTTGGAGCAATTTCAGGCCAAACCTGGAAAAGGAAATATCTTCACATAAAAACTAGACAGAAGCATTCTCAGAAACTTCTTTGTGATGCATGCATTCAACTCACAGAGTTGAACCTTCCTTTTGATAGAGCAGTTTTGAAACACTCTTTTTGCAGAATTTGCAAGTATATATGTGTTGCGCTTTGAGGCCTATGCTGGAAAAGGAAATAACTTCCCATAAAAAGTAGAGAGAAGCATTGTCAATAACTTCTTTTTGATGTGTGCATTCAACTCACAGAGTTGAACCTTCCTTTTGATAGAGCAGTTTAGAAACCCTCTTTTTTTAGAATCGGCAAATGAATATTTGAAGCCATTTAAGGCCTATGCTGTAAAAGGAAACATCTTCACATAAAAAAGTAGACAGAAGCATTCTCAGGAACTTCTTTGTGATATGTGCAGTCAATTCATAGAGTTGAACCTTCCTTTTGATAGAGCAGTTTTCAAACACTCTTTTTGTAGAATCTGCAAGTGGATATTTGGAGCGATTGCGGCCTCTGGTGAAAAAGGAAATATCTTCATATAGAAACTAGACGGAAGCCGTCTCAGAAACTAATTTGTGGTGTGTGTTTTCAACTCACAGACTTGTACCTTCTGTTTTGTAGAGCAGTTTTGAAACACCTTTTTTGTAGAATTTTCAATTGGTTATTTACAGTGCTTTGAGGCCTATGCTGGAAAAGGAAATATCTTCACATAAAAACAAGAGAGAAATGTTTTCACAAACTTCTTTCTGTTGTGTGCATTCAATTCCCAGAGTTGAACTTTTCTTTTGATAGGGCAGTTTTGAAACACTGATTTTAGAGGATCTGTAAGTGTATATATGGAGCACTTTGAGGACTATGCTGGAAAAGGAAATATCTTCACATAAAAACAAGACAGAAGCATTCTCAAAAATTTCTTTGTGACATGTACATTCAACTTATAGAGTTAAACCGTCCTTTTGATACAGCAGCTTTGAAACACTCTTTTTGAAGAAGTTGCATGTGAATACTTAGAGCACTTTGATGCCTAAGCTGGAAAAGGAAATATCTTCACATAAAAACTAGAGAGCTGCATTTTCAGAAACTTCTTTGCGATGTACGCGTTCAAATCACAGAGCTGAACCACCCTATTCATACAGCAGTTTTGAAACACTCTTTTTGCAGAATCTGCAAGTGGATATTTGAAGCGCTTTGATGCCTAAGCTGGAAAAGGGAATATTCTCACATACAAACAAGAGAGAAGCATTCTCAGAAACTTGTTTGTGATGTGTGCATTCAATTCACAGTGCTGAACATTCCTTTTGATAGAGCAGTTTTGAAACACTCTTTTTCTAGAATCTGCAGGTGGATATTTGGAGCACTTCGAGGCCTATGCTGGAAAAGGAAATATCTTCACTTAAAAACTATACAGAAGCATTCTGAGAAATTGCTTTGTGATGACTTCATTCAATTCACAGAGTTGAATCTTCCTTTTGATAGAGCAATTTAGAAACACTATTTTTGTAGAATCTGCAAATGAATATTTGGAGCGCTTTGAGGCCTATGCTGGAAATGCGAATATCTTCACCTTAAAACTAGACCGAAGCATTCTAAGAAACTTCTTTTTGACGTGTGCATTCAACTAACAAAGTTAAAACTTTGTTTTTATAGAGCAGTTTTGAAACACTCTTTTTGTAGAATCTGCAAGTGGATATTTGGAGTGTTTTGAGGCCAATGCTGGAAAAGGAATTATATTAACATAAAAACTAGACAGCAGCATTCTCACAAACTTCTTTGTTCTGTGTGCATTCAACATGCAGAGTTGAATCTTCCTTTTGATAGAGCAGTTTTGAAACAATCTTTTTGCAGAAACCCCAAGTCAATATTGGGAGCGCTTGGAGGCCCATTCTGGAAAAGGAAACATCTTCATATAAAAACTAGACAGAAGCATTCTCAGAAACTCCTTTGTGATGTCTACATTCAAGTCATCGAGTTGAACCTTCCTTTTGATAGAGCAGTTTTGAAACACTCTTTTTGTAGAATCTCTAAGTGGCTATTTGGAGCGATTGTACCTCTTGTGGAAAAGGAAATATCTTCATATAGAAACTAGACGGAAGCCTTCTCAGAAACTAATTTTTGATGAGTGTTTTCAACTCACAGACTTGTACCTTCTGTTTTATAGAGCAGTTTTGAAACACCTTTTTGGTAGAATTTTCAATTGGTTATTTGCAGCGCTTTGAGGCCTATGCTGGAAAAGGAAATATCTTCACTTAAAAACTACAGAGAAGCGTTTTCTCAAACTTCTTTGTGATGGGTGCATTCAACTCCCAGAGTTGAACTTTCCTTTTGATAGAGCAGTTTTGAAACACTGTTTTTAGAGGATCTGCACGTGTACATATGGAGTGCTTTAAAGACTATGCTGGAAAAGGAGATATCTTCACATAAAAACAAGATAGAAACATTCTCAAAAATTTATTTGTGACGTGTGCATTCAACATATAGAGTTATATCGTCCTTTTGATACAGCAGCTTTGAAACACTCTTTTTGTAGTATTTGCGTGTGAATACTTACAGCACTTTGAGGCCTAAGCTGGAAAAGGGAATATCCTCACATAAAAACAATAGAGAAGCATTCTCAGAAACTTCTTTGTGATGAGTGCATTCAATTCACAGTGCTGAACATTCCTTTTGCTAGAGAAGTTGTGAAACACTCTTTTTCTAGAATCTGCAAGTGGATATTTGGAGCACTTTGAGGCCTATGCTGGAAAAGGAAATATCTTCACTTAAAAATCAGACAGAAGCATTCTCAGAAACTTCTTTGTGATGTCTGCATTGAATTCACAGAGTTGGACCTTCCTTTTGATAGAGCAGTTTTGAAACACTATTTTTGTAGAGTCTGCAAGTGAATATTTGGAGCGCTTTGAGGCTAATGCTCTAAAAGTAAATATCTTCACCTAAAAGCTAGACAGACGCATTCTAAGAAAATTCTTTTTGATGAGTGCATTCAACTAACAAATTTGAACTTTTTTTGATAGAGCAGTTTTGAAACACTCTTTTAATAGAATCTGCAGGTGAATATTTGGAGTACTTTGAGGCCAGTGCTCCAAAAGTAAATATCATCAAATAAAAACTAGACAGAAGCATTGTCAGAAACATCTTTATGATGTGTGCATTCAACTCACAGAGTTGAAGCTCCTTTTTGATAGATTAGTTTTGAAACACTCTTTTTGTAGAATCTGCAAGGGGATATTTGGACTGATTTGAGGCATTCGTTGGAAACGGGAATATCTTCACTTAAAACTAGACAGAAGCCTTCTCAGAAACTTCTTTGTGATGTGTGCAATCAACTCACCTAGTTGAACCTTCCTTTTTTGATAGAGCAGTTTTGAAATACTCTTTTTGTAGAATATGCAAGTGGACATTGGGAGCACTTTGAGGCCTTCTGAGGAAAAGGAAATGTCTTCACATAAAAACTAGACAGTAGCGTTTTCAGAAACTGGTTTGTGATGTGTGCATTCAATTCACTGAGTTGAACTTTCCTGTTGATCAGCTGTTTTGAAACACTCTTTTTGTAAAATCTGCAAGTGGATATTTGGAGTGCTTTGAATCCTTCATTGGAAAAGGGAATATCTTAAAATAAAACAAGACTGAAGCATTCTCAGAAACTTCTTTGTGATGTGCACATTCAACTCACAGAGTTGAACCTTCCTTTTGATACAGCAGATATAAAACACTGTTTTTCTAGGATCTGCAATGGACATTTGTAGTACTTTGAGGGCTATGTTGGAAAATGAAATATCTTCAAATAAAACCTAGACAGAAGCATTCTCAGAAATATCCTTGTGATTTTGCATTCAACTGACAGAGTTGAACATACCTTTTAATAGAGGAGTTGTGAAACACTCTTTTTGAGAAACCTGCAAGTGGAAATTTGAAATGATTTCAGGCCTTTGTTGGAAACGGAATATCTTCACATAAAAACTAGACAGAAGCATTCTCATAAACGTCTTTGTGATGTGTTCATTCAATTCACAGAGTTGAACATTTCTTTTGATAGAACAGTTTTGAAACAATGTTTTTGTAGGATCTGCAGTAGGATATTTGGACACATTTGAGGCCTTCTTTCGAAACTGGAATATCTTCACATAAAAGCTGGACAGAAGCATTCTTAGAAATTTCTTTGTGATATGTGCACTCAACTCACAGAGTTGAACCTTACTTTTGCTATATCAGTTTTGAAACCCACTTTCTGTAGATTCTGCAAGAGGACATTTGGAGGGCTTTAAGGCCTTTGGTGGAAAAGGAAATATCTTCACATACAAACTAGACAGAAACATTATCAGAAACATTTCTGAGATGTGTGCATTCAACTCAATGATTTGAGTCTTCCTTTTGATAGAGCAGTTTTGAAACACTCTTTTTGTAGAATCTCAAAGTGGATATTTGGAGCTGTTTGAATCCTTCATTGGAAACGGGAATATCTTCAAATAAAAACAAGACAGAAGCATTCTCAGAAACTACTTTGTGATATGTATATTCAACTCACAGAGTTCAACCCTTCTTATGATAGAGTAGTTTTGAAACGCTCTTTTTGTAGAATCTGCAAGTGGACATTTGCAGCTCTTTGAGGGCTCTGGTGTAAAAAGAAATATCTTCACATAAAAACTAGACAGAATCATTCTCAGAAACTTCTTTGTGATGTTTTCATGCAACGCACAGAGTTGAACATATCTTTTCATAGAGCAGTAGTGAAACACTCTTTTTCAAGGACTTGCAAGTGGTTATTTGGACAGATTTGAGGCCTTCATTGGAAACAGGAATATCTTCACAGAGAAACTAGACAGAAGCATTCTCAAAAACTTCTTTCAGATGTGTGCATTCCCCTCACAGAGGTCAACATAACTTTTCATAGAGCAGTTTTGAAACACTCTGTGGAATCTGCAAGTGGATATTTAGACCTCTTTGACGCCTTCTTTGGAAACGGGAATATCTTCACATAAAAACTAGACAGAAGCATTCTCAGAAACTTCTTTTTCATGTGTGACTTCAACTGACAGATTTGAAACCTCCTTTTGATAGAGCAGTTTTGAAACATTTTGTGTAGAATCTGCAATTGGACAGTTTGAGAGCTTTGAGGCCTTTGGTGGAAAGGGAAATATCTTCACATAAAACTAGACAGAAGCAATCTCAGAAACTTCTCTGTGATCTGTGCATTCAACTCACAGAGATGAACCATCCTTTTCATAGAGCAGTTTTGAAACACTCTTTTTGTAGAATCTGAAAGAGGACAATTTGTAGGACTTTGAGGGCTGTAGTGGAAAAGGAAATATCTTCCAATAAATACCAGACAGAAGCATTCTCAGAAACTTCTTTGAGAAGTTTGCATTCAACTCACAGAGTTGAACATTCCTTTTGATAGAGCAGTAGTGAAACACTCTTTTTGAAGAACATGCAAGTGGATATTTGGACAGATTTGGGGCCTTAATTAAAAACAGGAATATCTTCACATAAAAACTGGACAGAAGCGTTATCAGTAATTTCTTTGTGATGTATGCTTTCAATTCATGGAGCAGAACATAAGTTTCCATGGAGCAGTTTTGAAACCCTCTTTTTGTATAATCCACAAGTGGATATTTGGACCATTTCAGGGCTTCATTAGAAACGGAATTATCTTCCCATAAAAACTACACAGAAGCATTCTCAGAAACTTCTTTGTGATGGGTGCATTCAACTCACAGATTTGAACATAACTTTTCATAGAGCAGTTTTGAAACAGTCTTTTTGTAGAATCTGTAAGGGGATATTTGGACCGATTTGAGGCCTTTGTTGGAAACTTGAATATCATCACATAAAAACTAGACAAAAGCATTGTCAGAAACTTCTTTGTGATGTGTGCATTCAACTCAAAGATTTAAACCTTCATTTTGATAGAGCAGTTTTGAAATCTTTTTTTGTGGAATGTGAATGTGGACAATTGGAGCGCTTTGAGGCCTTCAGTGGAAAAGGAAATATCTTCACATAAAAACTAGACTGAGCATTCTCAGAAAGTTCTTTCTTTTGTGTGCATTCAACTTACAGAGTTGAACCTTCCTTTTGATAGAGCCGTTTAGATACAGTTTTCTGTGGTATCTGAAAGTGGACATTTGGAGCACTTTGAGTTCTCTGGTGGAAAAGGAAATACCTTCACATGAAAACTAGACAGAAGCATTCTCAGAAACTTCTTTGTGAAGTGTGAATTCAACTCACTGAGTTGAATCTTCCTTTTGATAGAGTAGTTTTGAAACAGTTTTTTGTAGAATCTGCAAGCGGATATTTAGAGGGCTTTGAAGCCTTTGTTTGAAACGGGAATATCTTCAAATAAAAACTAGACCGAAGCACTCTCAGAAACAACTTTGTGATATGGCCATTCAACTCACAGAGTTGAACCTTTCTTTTGATAGAGCAGTTTAGAAACTCTCTTTTTTGTAGAATCTGAAAGAGGACCTTTGTAGCACCTTGAGGGCTATCGTGGAAAAGGCAATATCTTCAACCAAAGACTACACAGAAAAATTCTCAGAAACAACTTTGGAATGTTTGCATTCAACTCACGGAGTTGAACATACATTTTCTTAGTGCAGTTGTTGAACACTCTTTTTGAAGGACCTGCAAGTGGATATTTGGAATGATTTGAGGCCTTCATTGAAAATGAGAACGTCTTCACATATAAACTAGACAGAAGGATTCTCAGAAACTACTTTGTGATGTGTGCATTCAACTGATGGAGTTGAACATAACTATTCATAGAGCAGTTTTGAAACACTCTTTTTGTAGAATCTGCGAGAGCATATTTGGACAGTGTGAAGCCTTCATTGGAAACGGGAATATCTTCACAAAAAATCTAGACAGAAACATTCTCAGAAACTACCTTGTGATGTGTGCATTCGACTCACAGAGTTGAACATAACTTTTCATAGAGCAGTTTTGAAACACTCTTTTTGTAGAATCTGAAAGGGGATATTTGGACCGATTTGAGGCTTTCATTGCAAACAGGAATATCTTCAGATAAAAACAAGACCTGAGCACTGTCAGAAACTTCTTTGTGATGTGTGCATTCAGCTCACAGAGCTGAAACTTCCTTTTGATAGAGCAGTTTGAAACCTTTTTTTATGGAATTTGCAAGTGGACATTTGGAGTGCTTTGAGGTCTTTGGTGGAAAAGGCAACATCTTCACATAAAACTAGACAGAAGCAACCTCAGAAACTTCTCTGTGATCTGTGCATTCAACTCACAGAGTTGAACCATCCTTTTCATCGAGCAGTTTTGAAACACATTTTTTGTAGAATCTGGAAGTAGACAATTGGAGTGCTTAGAGGACTTCATTGGAAAAGGAAATCTCTTCACATAAAAACTAGACAGAAGCATTATCAGAAACTTCTTTGTGTTGTGTGCATTCAACTCCCAGAGTTGAATCTTCCTTTTGATAGAGCAGTTTTGAAACATTCTTTTTGTAGTATCTGCAATTGGATACTTGGAGAGTTTTGAAGCCTTCATTGGAAACGGGAACGTGTTCAAATAAAATCAGAAGAATTCTCAGAAACTACTTTGTGATGTGTGCATTCAACTCACAGAGATGAACATTTCCTTTGATAGAGCAGCTTTGAAACACTCTTTTTGTAGAATCTGCAAATGGACATTTGTATCGCTTTGAGGGCTATGGTGGAAATTGAAATATCTTCAAATAAAAACTAGACGGAAGCATTCACAGAAACTTCTTTGTGATATTTGCATTCACCTCACAGTTGAACATGCCTTTTCATAGAGCAGTTGTGAAACAGTCTTTTTGAAATCCTGCAAGTGGATAATTTTACCAATTTAAGGCCTTCGTTGAAATTGGGAAAATCTTCACATAAAAACCAGACAGAAACATTCTCAGAAACTTCTTTGTGATGTGTGCATTCAACTCACAGAGTAGAACATAAGTTTTCATAGGACAGTTTTGAAACACTCTTTCTGTAGAATCTGCAAGTGGATATTTGGACTGTTTGATTCATTCATTGGAAACGGGAATTTCTTCCCATAAAAATTAGACAGAAGCATTCCCAGAAACTTCTTTGTGATGTGTGCATTCAACTCACAGAATTGAACATACCTTTTCATAGAGCAGTTTTGAAACACTCTTTTTGTAGAATCTGCAAGGGGATATTTGGACCAATTTGAGGCCTTCGTTGGAAACAGGAATATCTCCTCATAAAAACTAGACAGAAGCATTGTCAGCAACTACTTTTTGATGTGTGCATTCAACTTAAACAGTTGAACCTTTCTTTTGCTAGAGTAGCTTTGAAACCTTTTTTTTTTTTTTGGAACCTTCAAGTGGACATTTGGAGCGATTTCAAGCCTTCGGTGGAAAAGGAAATATCTTTACATAAAAAGTGGACAGAAGCATTCTCAGAAACTTCTTTGTGATGTGTGCATTCAGCTCAAGGAGTTGAACTATCTTTTTGAAGAGCATTTTTGAAACACTCTTTTTTAGAGTCTGCAAAAGGACACTTTTAGAGATTTTGGGCTATGGTGGAAAAGAAAATATCATCAAATAAAAACTACACAGAAGCATACTCAGAAACTTCTTTGTGATGTGTGCGTTCAACTCATAGAATTGTACATATCTTTTCATAAAGCAGTTTTGAAACTGTCTTTTTGTGGAATCTTCAAATGAATACTTGGAACGCTTTGTGGCCTTCCTTGGCAAAGGGAGTACCTGCACATAAAAACAAGAAAGAATAATTCTCAGAATTTTTTTGTGATGTGTGCATTCAACTGACAGAGTTGATCTTTCTTTTTGATAGAGGAGTTTTGAGACACTGTTTTTGTAGATTCTGCAAGGGGATAGACCGATTTGGGGCCTTCATTGGAATCCAGAATAGCTTCACATAAAAACTAGACAGAAGGATTCTGAGAAACGATTTTGTGATGTGTGCATTCAACTCACAGAGGTGAACCTTCCTTTTCATAGAGCAGTTTTGAAACACTCCTTTTGTAGAATCTGCAAGTGGAAATTTGGTCCGCTTTGAGGCCTTTGTTGGAAACGGGAATATCTTCACCTAAAAATTAGACAGAAGCATTCTCAGAGAATTCTTTGTGATGTGTGCTTTTACCTCACAGAGTTGAACCTTCCTCTTGATAGAACACTTTTGAAACACTCTTTTCGTAGAATCTGCAATGGGATATTTGGATCGTTTTGAAGCCTCCATCAGAAACAGGAATATCTTCACATAAAAGTACACAGAAGCATTCTCAGAAACTGTTTTGTTATGTGAGCATTCAACTCACCGAGTTGAATCTTCCTTTTCATAGAACAGTTTTGAAAAACTTTTTTTGCAGGATCTGCAAGAGGATATTTGGAGTGCTTTGAGGCCTTCAGTTTAAAAGGAAATATCTTCATATAAAAAATAGACAGAAGTATCCTAAGAAACTTCTTTGTGATGCGTGCATTCAACTCACAGAGTTGAACATAACGGTTCATCAAGCAGTTTTGAAACACTCTTTTTGTACAATCTGCAAGTGGATATGTGGAGCGCTTTGAAGCTTTCATTGGAAACGGGTATATCTTGAAATAAAATCTAGATAGAAGAATTTTCAGAAACTAATTTTTGGTGTGTGCATTCAACTCACGGAGTTGAGCCTTCCTTTTGATAGAGCAGTTTTGAAACACTCTTTTTGTAGAATCTGCAAGTGGATATTTGCAGTGCTTTGAGGCGTATGGTAGAAAAGGAAATATCTTCATATAAAAACTAGACAAATCATTCTCAGAAACTTCTTTGTGATGTTTTCATTGAAGTCACAGAGGTGAACAAATCTTTTCATAGAGCAGTTGTGAAACATGCTTTCTAAGAACCTGCAAGTGGATATTTGGACCGAATTGAGGCCCTCTTTGGAAACGGGTATATCTTCACATAAAAACTAGACAGAAGCATTCTCAGAAACATCTTTGAGATGTTTCTCACAGAATTGAACATAATGTTTCATAGAGCAGTTTTGGAACACTCCTTTTCTAGAATCTGCAAGTGGATATTTGGAGTGCTTTGAGGTCTATGGAAGAAAAGGAAATATCTTCTCATAAAAACTAAACGGAAGCATTCTCAGAAACTTCTTTTTGATGTGTGCATTCAACTCACAGAATTGAACCTTCCTTTTGATAGAACAGTTTTGAAACACTCTTTTTGTATAATCTGCAAGTGGATATTTGGAGCGCTTTGAGGCCTGTGGTAGAAAAGGAAATAACTTCACTTAAAAACTACACAACAGCATTCTCAGGAACTTCTTCTTGATGTGTGCATTCTACTCACACAGTTGAACCTTCCTTCTGATAGAGCACTTTTAAAGCACTCTTTTTGTAGAATCTGCAAGTGGATATTTGGAGTGCTTTGAAGCATTCTTTGGAATCGTGAGTATTTTCAAATAAAAACTAGGCAGATTCATTTTCAGAAACTACTTTGTGATGTGTGCATTCAACTCACAGTGTACAGCCTTCTTTTTGATAGAACAGTTTTTAGCAATCTTTTTGTGGAATTTACAAGTGGATATTCAGAGCGTTTCAAGGATTATGGTGGAAAAGGAAATGTCTTCAAATAAAAACAAGACAGAAGCGTTCTCAGAAACTTCTTTGTGATGTGTGCATTCAACTCACAGTGTTGAACCTTCCTTTAGATACAGCAGTTTTGAAAAACCCTTTTCGTAGATTCTGCAAGGGGATATTTAGACCTATTTGAGGCCTTCCTTGGAAACGAGCAGATCTTCACATAATAAGTAGACAGAAGCATTCTCACAAACTGCTTTGTGATGTGTGCATTCAACTCATAGATTTGAACATAACTTTTCATAGAGCAGTTTTGAAACACTCTTTTTGTAGAATCTGCAAGTGGACAATTGGAGCACTTTTAGGAATTCGGTGGAATAGGAAATATCCACATAAAAAGTAGACAGAAGCATTATCAGAAACTTCTTTGTGATGTATGCATTTAACTCACAGAGTTCAACATAATTTTTAATAGAACAGCTTTGAAACACTCTTTTTGTAGAATCTGCAAGTGGACATTTGGAGCACTTTTAGGCATTCAGTGGAACAGAAAATATCTTCACATAAACACTAGACAGAAGCATTCTCAGAAACTTCTTTGTGATGTGTGCATTCAATTTACTGAGCTGAAACTTCCTTTTGATAGAGCAGGCTTGAAAGTCTCTTTTTGTAGAATCTGCAAGTGGATATTTGGAGCACATTGAATCCTTCTTTGGGAACGGGAATATCTTCAAATATAAACTAGACAGAAGCATTCTCAAAAACTGCATTGTGATGTGTGCATTCTTCTCACAGAGTTAAACTTTCCTTTTGATAGAGCAGTTATGAAACACTCTTTTTGTATAAACTGCAGGATGATGTTTGCACCATTTTGAGGCCTTCATTCGAAACGCATATACATTTACATAAAAACTAGACAGAAGCATTCTCAGAAACTTTTTCTGATGTGTGCATTCAACTCACAGATTTTAACATTCCTTTTGATAGAGCAGTTTCAAAACACTTCGTTTGTAGAATCTGCAAGTGGACATTTGGAGCGCTTTGAGGCCTTCTGTGGAAAAGGAAATATCTTCACATAAAAACTAGACAGAAGCATTCTCAGAAACTTATTTGTGATGTGTGCATTCTGCTCACAGAGTTGAACATACCTTTTCATAGAGCAGTTTTGTAACACTCTTTTTGTAGAGTCCGCAAGGGGATATGTGGATCGATTTGAGGCCTTTTTTGGTAACGAGAATTTCTTCACATAAAAAATTGAGGGAAGCATTCTCAGAAACTGCTTTCTGAAATGTGCATTCTACTCACAGAGTTTTACCTTCCTTTTGATACAGCAGTTTTGAAACCCCCTTTTTGTAGAATCTGCAAGTGGATATTTTGAACGCTATGGTTCCTTCATTGGAATCCGGAATATCTTCAAATAAAAAATAGACAGAAGCATTCTCATAAACTACTTTGTGATATGTGCATTCAACTCACAGAGTTCAACCTTTCTTTTGATAGAGCAGTTTCAAAAAACTCTTTTTACAGAATCTGCATGTGGACAATTGTAGTGCTTTGAGGGCTATGGTGTGATAGGAAATATCTTCAAATTAAAACTAGACAGAAATATTCTAAGAAACTTCTTTGTGATTTTTGCATTGAACTCACTGAGTTGAACATTCCTCTTCATAGAGCAGTTGTGAAACACTGTTTTTGAAGAACCTGCAACTGTATACTTGGACCAATTTGAGGCCCTCATTGGAAACGGGAATATCTTCACATAAAAACAAGACAGAAGCATTCTCAGAAATGTCTTTGTGATGTGTGCATTCAACTCACAGAGTTGAACCTTCCTTTTGATAGAGCAGTTTTGAGACACTGTTTTTGTAGAATCTGCAAAGCGATATTTGGACTGATTGCGTTCCTTCATTGGAAAGGGGAATATCTTTACAAAAATCTAAGCAGAAACATTCTCACAAACTCCTTTGTGATGTGTGCATTCAACTCACAGAGTTGAAAATACCTTTTCTTGGAGCAGTCGTGAAACATGCTTTTTGAAGAATCTGAAATTGGATATTTGGGCCAATTTGAGGCCCTCATTGGAAACGGGAACACCTTCACACAAATACTACACAGAAGCATTCTCAGAAATGTCTTTGTGATGTGTGCATTCAACTCACAGAGTTGAACCTTCCTTTTGATAAAGCAGTTTTGAGACACTGTTTTTGTAGTATATGCAAAGTGATATTTGGACCGGTTGCATTCCTTCGTTGGAAAGGGGAATATCTTCATAAAAATCTAAGCAGAAACATTCTCACAAACTCCTTTGTGATGTGTGAATTCAACTCACAGAATTGAGAATACCTTTTCATAGAGCAGTTGTGAAACACGCTTTTTGAAGAACCTGCAAGTGGATATTTGGGCCAATTTGAGGACTTCGTTGGAAACGGGTATATCTTCACATAAAAACTAGACAGAAGCATTCTGAGAAACTTCTTTGCGATATGTGCATTCAACTCACAGAGTTGAAACTTCCGCTTGATAGAGCAGTTTTTAAACACTCTTTTTGTAGAATCTGCAAGGGGATATTTGAACTGATTTGAGCCCTTCGTTGAAAACGGGAATATCTGCACATAAAAACTGGACAGAAATATTCTCAGAAACTTCTTTCTGATGACGTCATTCAACTCACAGATTTGAACCTTCCTTTTGATAGAGCAGTTTTGAAACAATTTTTTGTAGAACCTGCCAGTGGACATTCGGAGTGCTTTGAGGACCTCAGTGGAAAAAGAAATATCTTCATATAAAAATTAGACAGAAGCATTCTTTGAAACTACCTTTTGATGTGTGCATTCAACTCACAGAGTTGAACATTCCTTTTGATACAGCAGTTTTAAAACACTCTTTTTGTACAATCTGCAAGTGGACATTTGGAGCGGTTTGAAGCCTTCTTTGGTATCGTGAATATCTTCAAATAAAAACTAGACAGAAAAATTCTCAGAAAGCCCTTTGTGGTTTGTACATTCAACTTACAGAGTTGAGCTTTCCTTTTGATAGAGCAGTTTTGAAACAATGTTTTTGTAGAATCTACAAGTGGGTATTTGGAGCACTTTGAGGCCTATGTTAGTAAAGGAAATAACTTCACATAAAAACTAGACAGAAACATTGTCAGAAACTTCATTGAGATGTGTGCATTCAACTCACAGGGTTGAATGTAACTTTTCATAGAACATTTGTGAAACATTGTTTTTGAAGGACCTGCAAGTGGATATTTGGACTGATTTGAGGCTTTCATTGGAAACGGAAATATCTTCACCTAAAAATTCCCCAAAAGCATTCTCAGAAACTTCTTTGTGATGTGTGCATTCAACTGACAGAGTTGAACATAGATTTTCATAAAGCAGTTTTGAAACACTCTTTTTGTAGAATCTGCAAGTGGATATTTGCACTCCTTTGAGGCCTTCATTGGAGACGGGAATATCTGCACATAAAAACTAGAGAGACACATTCTCAGAAACTTCTTTGTGGTGTGTGCATTCAATTCACAGAGTTCAACCTTACTTTTGATAGAGCAGATTGAAACACTCTTTTTGTAGAATCTGCAAGGGGATATTTGGACCGTTTTGAGGCCTTTGTTGGAAAGGGGAATATCTTCACATAAGAACTACACAGAAGCATTCTCAGAAACCTCTTTGTGATGTGCGCATTCAACTCACAGAATTGAACCTTCCTTTTTATAGAGCAGTTCTGAAACACTTTTTGTGTAAAATCTACTAGTGGATGTTTGTAGAGCTTAGAGACATTCAGTGGAAAAGGAAATATCTCCACATAAAAACTAGACAATAGCATTCTCAGAAACTTCTTTGTGATGTGTGCATTGAACTCACAGAGTTGAATCTTCCTTTTGATAGAGCAGCTTTGAAACTTTCTTTTTGTGGAATCTGCAATTGGACATTTGCAGCACTTTGAAACCTTCATTGGAAACGGGAATATCTTCCACTAAAAACAAGACAGAACCATTCTCAAAAACTGCTTTTTGATGTGTTCATTCAACTTACATAACTGAATGTTGCCTTTCATAGATCAGTTTGGATACACTCTTTTTGTCAAATCTGCAAATGGACATTTGTAGTGCTTCATGGGCTATGGTGGAAAATGAAATATCTTCAAAGAAAATTAAACAGAAGTATTCTCAGAAACTTCTTTGTGATATGTGCATTCAGCTCACAGAGTTGAACATAACTTTTCATAGAGCAGCTTTGAAACCATTTTTTGTAGAATCTGCAAGTGTACATTTGATCACTTTGAGGCCTTCAGTGGAAAAGGAAATATCTTCACATAAAAACTAGACTGAAGCAGTCACAGAAACTTCTTTGTGTTGTGGGCATTCAACTGACAGAGTTGAACCTTCCTTTAGATAGAGCTGTTTTGAAACACTGTTATTGTAGGATCTGCAAGTGGATATTTGGAGGGCTTTGAGTCCTATGCTGGAAAAGGAAATATCCTCACATAAAAACTAGACAGAAGCATTCTCAGAAACTGGTTTGTGATGTGTGCATTCAACTCACAGAGTTGAACCTTCCTTTTGATAGAGCAGTTTTGAAACACTCTTTTCGTAGAATCTGAAAGTGGATATTTAGAGAGCTTTGTGACCTATGCTAGAAAAGGAAATATCTTCACATAAAAACTAGACAGAAGTGTTCTCAGAAACTTATTTGTGATGTGTGCATTCAACTTACAGAGTTGAACTTTCCTTTAGATAGGGTAGTTTTGAAACACTGTTTTTGTAAAATCTGCAAGTGGATATTTGGCAGGCTTTGAGGCCTTTCCTGGAAAAAGAAATATCTTCACATAAAAACTGGACAGAAGCGTTCTCAGAACCTTCTTTCTGATGTGTGCATTCAACTCACAGGGTTGAATCTTACTTTTGATAGAGCAGTATTGAAACACACTTTTGGTAGAATCTGCAAGTGGATTCTTAGAGCACTTTGAGTCCTATGATAGAAAAGGAAATATCCTCACATAAAAACTAGACAGAAGCATTCTCAGAAACTTCTTTGTGATGTGTGCATTAAACTCACTGAGTTGAACTTAACGTTTCATAGAGCAGTTTTGAATCACTCTTTTTGTAGAATCTTCAAGTGGACATTTTGAGTGCATTGACACCTTAGGTGGAAAAGGAAATATTTTTACATAAAAACTACAGAGTAGCATTCTCAGAAATTTATTTATGATGCGTGCATTCAACTCTTGGGATTGAACATTCACTTTCATGTAGCAGTTTTGAAACTCTCTTTTTGTAGAATTTGCAAGTGGATATTTGGAGTGCTTTGAGGCCTAAGGTAGAAAAGGAAACATCTTCATATAAAAACTACACAGAAGCTTTCTCAGAAACTTCTTTGTGATGTGTGCATCCAACTGACACGGTATAACCTTCCTTTTTATAGAGCAGTTTTGAAACACTCTTTTTGTAGAATCTGCAAGTGGTTATTTGGAGTGGTTTGAAGCCTTCGTTGGAAACGGTAATATCTTCAAATAAAAACTAGACAGAAGCATTCTCAGAAACTACCTTGTAATGTGTGCTTTCAACTCACCAAATTGAGCATTTCTTTTGATAGAGCAGTTTTGAATCTCACTTTTTGTGGAATCTGCCAGTGGATATTTGGAGTGCTTTGAGGCGTACATTAGAAAAGGAAATATCTTCACATAAAATCTAGAGAGATGCATTCTCAGGAACTTCTTTGAGATGTGTACATTCAACTCACAGGGTTGAACCTTCCTTTTTATAGAGCAGTTTTGAAACACACTTTTTGTAGAATCTGCAATTGGCTATTTGGAGAGATTTGAAGCCTTCGTTGGAAACGGGAATTTCTTCAAATAAAGAAGAGACAGAAGCATTCCCAGAAACTCTTTTGTGATGTGTACATTCAACTCACAGAGTTGAACCTTTCTTTTGATAGATCAGTTTTGAAACACTCTTTTTGCAGCATCTTCAATTGGTTGCTTGTGGAGCTTTGTGAGCTGTGGTGGAAAAGGAAATATCTTCAAATAAAAACGACACAGAAGTATTCTCAGAATCTTCTTTGTTATGTGCACATTCAACTCACAGAGTTGAACACACCTTTTCATAGAGCAGTTGTGAAACACTCTTTTTGAAGGACCTGCAAGTGGATATTAGGACCCATTTGAGGTCTTCATTGGAAATGGGAATGTCTTCACATAAAAACTAGACAGAACCATTCTCAGAAACTACTTTGTGATGTGTGAATTCAATTCACATTGTTGTGCATAACTTTTCATAGAGCAGTTTTGATACACTCTTTTTGTAGAATCTGCAAGTGGATATTTAGACGACTTTGAGGCCTTCGTTGGAAAAGGGAATATCTGCAGATAAAAACTTGACAGAAGCATTTTCAGAAACTGCTTTGTGATGTGTGCATTCAACTCACAGGGTTGAAGCTTCCTTTTGATAAAGCAGTTTTGAAACACTCTTTTTGTCGAATCTGCACGGGGATATTTTGACCGTTTTGAGGCTTTCGATTTAAACGGGAATACCTTCACATAAAAACTAGAGAGAAGCATTCTTAGAAACATCTTTGTGATGTGTGTATTCAACTCACAGAGTTGAACCTTTGTTTTGATAGAGCAATTTTGTAACACATTTTTGGTAGAATCTGCAAGAGGACATTTCGAGCCCTTTGAGACCTTTGGTACAAAAGGAAATATCTTCACATAAATACTAGACAGAAGCATTGTCAGAAACTTTTTTGTGATGTGTGCATTCAAACTCACAGTGATGAGCCTTCCTTTTGATAGAGCGGCTTTGAAAGACTCTTATTGTAGAATCTCCAAGTGGATATTTGGAGCACTTTGAATCCTTCGTTGGAAACGGGAATATCTTCAAATAAAAACTAGACAGAAGCATTCTCCGAAACTACTTTGAGATGCACGCATTCAATTCATGGAGTTGAGCCTTTCTTTTGATAGGGCAGTTTTGAAAACTCTTTTTGTAGAATCTGCAAATGGATATTTGGACTGCTTTGGGGCCTATGGTAGAAAAGGGAATACCTTCACATACAAACTAGACAGAAGCAGTCTCAGAAACATTTTTGTGATGTCTGCCTTCAACTTATAGAGTTGAACATTTGTTTTGATACAGCACCTTTGAAACACTTTTTTTGCAGAATCTGCAATTGGACATTTGGAGTGCTTTGTGACCATTGGTGGAAAAGGAAACATCTTCACATAAAAAGTAGATAGAAGCATTCTCAGAAACTTCTTTGTTATGTGCATGTTCAACTCACAGAGTTGAACCTTCCTTTTGATAGAGCAGTTTTTAAACACTTTTTTTTTAGTATCTGCCAGTGGACATTTGGAGTGCTTTGAGGCCCTCGGTGGTAAGGGAAATCTCTTCACATAAAAACTACTCAGAAGCATTCTCAGAAACTTCTTTGTGATGTGTGCATCCAACTCACAGAGTTGAACCTTCCTTTTGGTAGAGCAGTTTTGAAACACTCTTTTTGTACAATCCGCAAATGGCTATTTTGAGTGCTTTGAAGCCTTCATTGGAAACTGGAATTTCTTCAAATAAAAACTCGACAGAAGCATTCTCAGAAACTGTTTTGTGTTGTGTGCATTCAACTCACAGTGTTGAATATTTCTTTTGACAGGGAAGTTTTGAAACACTGTTTTTGTAGAATCTGCATATAGACATTTGTAACGCATTGAGAGCTATGGTGGAAAAGTAAATATCTTCAAATAAAAACTAGAGAGAAGCATTATCTGAAACTTCTTTGTGATGTGTGTATTCAACTCACGGAGTTTAAACTTTCTTTTGATGGAGCCGGTTTGAAACACTCATTCTGTGGTATCTGCAAGTGTATATTTGGAGTGCTTTGAAGACTTCATTGGAAATGGGAATATCTTCAAATAAAAACTAGACAGAAGCATTCTCAGCAACAAGTTTGTGATGTGTGTATTCAACTCACAGAGTTGAACATAACTTTTTATAGAGGAGATTTGAAAATCTCTATTTGCACTATCTGAAAGGGGATATTTGGACCATATTGAGGCCCTCATTGGAAACAGGAATATCTTCCCATAAAACTAGACAGAAGCATTCTCAGAAACTACTTCGTGATGTGTACATTCAACTCACACAGTTGAAGCTTCCTTTTGATACAGCAGTTTTGAAACCGTCTTTTTGAAGAATTGGCAAGTGGATATTTGGAGCACTTTGAATCCTTCATTGGAAACAGGAATATCTTCAAATAAAAATTAAACAGAAGCATTCTCAGAAAATTCTTATGATGGGTGCATTCAACTCACAGAATTGAACTTTCCTTTTGATAGAGCAGTTTAGAAACACTCTTTTTGTAGAATCCAAAGGTAGATATTTGAACCGATTTGAGGCCTTGGTTGGAAACGGGATTAAATTCACATAAAAACTAGACAGAAACATTCTCAGAAACTTCTTTAGGATGAGTGGATTCAACTCACAGAGATGACACTTCCTTTTGGTAGAGCAGTATTGAAACACTCTTTTGTAGAATCTGCAAGTGGACATTTGGAGCACTTTGAGGCCTTCGGCAAAAAAGGAAATATCTTCACATAAAAACAAGACAGAACCATTCTCAGAAACTTCTTTGAGATGTGTGCATTCAACTCACAGAGTTAAACATTCCTTTTGATAGAGCAGATTTGAAACACTCTTTTTGTAGGATCTGCAAGTGGATAATTGGAGCGCTTTGAAGGCTTTGTTGGAAACGGGAATACCTTCCACTAAAAACTAGACAGTAGCATTCCCAGAATCTACTTTGTGAAGCGTGCGTCCAACTCATAGAGTTGAATATACCTTTTCATAGAGAAGTTGTGAATCATTCTTTTTGAAAAACATGCAAGTGGATATTCATGGAATAAAATGTGGAATGCATTGGAATGTAGAATGCAATGTGTAATGCAATGGAATGGACCGAGGAATGGAACGCGAAATGGAAAGTGTAATGGAACGTGGAACGGAATGGATTGGAGTGTGGATTGGAAAGCAATGGAACATGGAATGGAATGGAAAGGAATATTGAATGGAATGGAATGGAATGTAAAATGGAATGGAATGGAACTTGGAATGGAATGGAATGGAATTTAATGTGGACTGGAAAGGAATCGAATGGAATGGAAAGTGGAATGGAATGGAATAGAATGTGGAAGGAAATGTGGAAAGGCATGGAATGCAATAGGGAATGGAGTGGAATGGAATGTGGAATGCAAAGCAAAGAAACGTGGAATGAATCAGAAGGGAATGTGGGAATGGAAGGTGGAATGGAATGGAACATAATGGAATGAGGAATGGAATGCAATGGAATGTGCAACGGAATGGAATGGAATGGAACATGGAATATAATGGAATGGAAAGCAGAATAGAATGAAATGGAACGTGGAATGTAATGGAAAGGAATGTGGAATGGAATGTAACGGAATGTGGAATGGAATGGAATGGAATGCGGAATGGAATGCAATGGAATGTGGAATGGAATGGGGAATGGAATGGAATGGAATGTGAAATGGAATGGAATGGAATGGAAGGAGGAATACAATGGAATGGAATGGAAGGAGGAATACAATGGAATGGAATGTGGAATGGAAAGGAATGGAAAGTGGAATGTAATGGAATGGTATTTGGACAGGAATGCAATGGAATGTGGAATGGACTGGAATGGAAAGTGGAATGGAATGGAATGGAATGTGGAGTGGAATGGAATGGAATGTGGAATGGAATGTGGAATGGAATGGAATAGAATTTGGAATGGAAAGGAACGTTTAATGGAATGGAATAGTATGTGTAATGAAATGGAATGGAAGGAAATGTGGAATGGAACAGAATGGAATGGTGTGTGGACTGGAATTGAATGGAATGGAATGTGGAATGGAATTTAGAATGGAACGGAGAGGAAAGGGTAATGGAATGTGAAATGAAATGAAATGGAATGGAATGGAAAGCGGAATGGAATGGAATGGATGGTGGAAAGGAATGGAAAGGAACGTGGAATGGAATGGAATGGAACGTGGAATGGAACGTGGCATGCAACGTGGATTGGCACGTGGAAGGGAATGCAATGTAAAGTGGAAGAGAATGGAATGGAAAGTGGAATGGAATGGAATGGAACGTGAAATGGAATGGAGTGTCATGTGGAATGGAATGGAAAAGAATGGAATGGAATGTGGATTTGAATGGAATAGAATGTGGAATGGAATGTGAAATAGCATGGAATGGAATGTGGAATGGAATGTGGAAAGCAATGTGCAAAGGAATGGAAAGGAACGTGAAATGGAATGTCATGTGGAATGGAATGAGGAATGGAATGTGGAATGGAATGGAATGGAATGTGGAATGAAAGGAATGGAGTGTGGAATAGAATGTGGAAAGGAATAGAATGTAACATTGAATGGATTGTGTAATGGAATGGAAAGTAATGTGGAATGGAATGTGGAATGGAATGTGGAATGGAATGCAATGTAATGTGGAGTGGAATGGAGTGGAAATGGAATGGAATTGAATGGATTATGCAATGGAATTGAATGGATTTTGGAATGGAATTGAATCAAATTGGAATGGAATGAGGAATGCAATAAAATGGAATGTAGAATCGAATGTGGAAAGGAAAGGAATCGAATGGAATGCAATGGAATGTGAATGGAGTGGAATGGAATGGAATAGGGAATGGAATGGAATGGAATGTGGAGTGGAATGCAATGGAATGGAATGTGGAATGGAATGGAATGGAATGGAATGTGGAATGGAATGGAATGAAAGGTGGAATGGAATGGGATGGAATGAAAGTTGGAAAGGAATGGAATGGAATGTGGAATGCAATGGAATAAAAGGTGGAATGTAATGGGATTGAATGAAAGTTGGAATGGAATGGAGTGGAATGTGGAACGGAATGTGGAATGGAGTGGAATGGAATCTGGAAAGGAAAGGAAGAGAATGCAATGGAATGCAATGTGGAATGGAATGGAATGGAATGGAATGTGGAATGGAATGTATTGGAATTTGGAACGGAAATTTGATTGGAATGGAATGGAATCTGGAATGGAATGCAATGGAATGGAATGGATTGTGTAATAGAACGTGGAATGGCACGTGGAATTGAACGTGGTATGGAAAGTGGAATGGAAAGTGAAATGGAATGTGGAATGGAATGTGGAATGGAATGGAATGGAATTTGGAATGGAATGGAATGTGTAATGGAATTGAATAGTACGTGTAATGAAATGGATTGGAAGGAAATGTGGAATGGAATGGAATGGAATGGTGTGTGGACTGGAATGGAATGGAAAGGAATGTGGAATGGAATTTAGAATGGAAAGGAAAGGAAAGGGGAATGGAATGTGGAATGAAATGGAAAGGAATATGGAATGGAATGTGGAATGGAATGCAGTGGAAAGTGGAATGGAAAGGAATGGAATGTGGAATGGAATGTCGAATGGATTGGAATGGAGAGTGGAATGGAATGTGGAATGGAATGGAATGGAAAGTGGAATGGAATGGAATGGAACGTGGAATGGAATGGAATGGAAGGTGGAATGGAATGGAATGCAATGTCGAATGAATTGGAAGGGAATGTGGGAATGGAACGTGGAGTGGAATGGATTGGAATGGAAAGGAATATGGAATGGAATGGAATCTGGAATGCAATAGAATGTGGAATGGAAAGGAATGGAACGTGGAATGCAATGTGGAATGGAATCGAATGGAATGTGGAATGGAATGTGGAATGGAATGGAATGTGGCGTGGAATGGAAAGGAAATTGGAAAGGAATGTACAAGGGAATGTGGAATGGAATGTGGAATGGAATGCAATGGAATTGAATGGAATGTGGAATGGAATGGAATGGAATGTGGAAAACAATAGAATTGAAAGGAGTATGAAATCGAATGGAAAGGAATGTGGAATGGAATGGAATGGAATTTGTAATGGAATAGAATGTGTAATGGAATGGAATGGAATGGAATATGGAATGCAATGTGGAATAGTGTGGAATGGAAAGTCGAATGGAAGGAAATGCAATGTGCAATGCGAAGTGGAAAGGAATGGAACGGAATGTGGAACGGAATGTGGAAGAGAATATAATAGCATGTGGAATGCAATGGAATGGAATGGAACGTGGAATGGAATGGAATGGAATGTAACAGCATGCGGCACGGAATGGAATGAAATGGAATGTGGAATGGAATGGAAAGGAATTGAAAGTGCAATTCAAAGGAAAGGATGGTGGAAAGCAATGGATTGGAATGTGGAACTCAGTGTGGAATGGAATGGAATGGAATATGGAATGGAATGTGGAACGGAATTGAATGTGGAATTGCATGGAACAGAATGTGGAATAGAATGGAATGGAATGGAACGTGAAATGGAAATAGAACGGAATGTTTAAAGGAATGGAATGGAATGTGGAATGGAATGGAACGGAATGTGGAATGGAATGGAATGGAATGTGGAATAGAATGTGGAATGTAAAGGAATGGAATGTGGAATGGATTGGAATGGAATGAGGAATGTAAAGTGAAATGGATTCTGCAATGCAATGGAATGTGGAATGGAATGTGGAATGGAATGGAATTGAAGGGAATGGAATGTAGAATAGAATGGAATGGAATGTGGATTGCAATGGAATGTAATGTTGAATGTAATGGAACATGGAATCGAATGGAAAGGTATTTGGATTGAGACGGATTTCAATTCGGAATGGAATGGAATGGAATGTGGAATGGAATTGTATGGAATGTGGAATAGAATGTGGAATGGAATGGAATATGGAAAAGAAGTTGGATTGGAATGTGGAATGGAATTTTGAATGGAACGTGATATGGAATGGAATGTGGAATGGAATGTGGAATGGAATTGAATGGAATGTGGATTGGTATGTGGAATGAATTGGAATGGAATGTGGAATGGAATGTGGAATGGAATGGAATAGAATGTGGACTGTAATGTGGAATGGAATGGAATGGAATGGAAAGAAATGAGGAATGGAACGTGGTATGGAATGGAATGTGGAATGGAATGTGGAATGGAATGGAAAGGAATGTGGTACGGAATGTGGAATGGACTGGAATGGAATGTGGAATGGAGTTGACTGGAATGTGGAAAGGAAAGTGTAACGGAATGGAATGGAATGTGGAATGGAACGTGGAATGGAACGTGGAATGGAATGTGGAATGGAAATTGTAACGGAATGGAATGGAATGTGTAATGGAACGAGGAACGGAATGTGGAATGGAATGCGGAATGGAACGTGGTATGGAATGGAATGTCGAATGGAGTGGAATGGAATGCAATGTGTAATGGAATGGAAAGCAACATGGGGATGGAATGGAATGGAATAGAATGGAATGTGGAATGGAATGGAATGTGGAATGTAACGTGGAATGGAACGGAATAGAATGTGGAAGGGAATGGAATGGAATGTGGAATTGAACGGTATCGAATGTGGAATGGAATGGAATGAAGTATGGAATGGAATGCAATGCAATGTGGAATGGAATGTGGAATGGAATGCAATGTGGAATGGAATATGGAATGGAAAGGAGTGGAATGTGAAATGGAATGTGGAATGGAATGGAATGTGGAATGGAATGGAATGGAATGTGGAATGGAATGTGGAATGCAATGGAATGGAATGTGGAACAGAATGGAATGGAATGGAATAGAATGTGGAATGGAAAGGAATGTGGAATGGAATGTGGAGTGGATTGGAGTGGAATGTGGAATGGAAGGTGTACTGGAATGGAACGCATTGTGCAAAGGAATGGAATATAATGGTAAGCAATGTGGAATGGAATGGAATGGAATGTGAAATGGAATGGAATGATGTGTGGAAAGTAAATTGGAATGGAATTGAATGGAATGTGGAACGGAATGTGGAATGGAAAGGAATGGAATGTGAAATGGAATGTGGAATGGACTGCAATATAATGTGGAATGGAATGGAAGGGAAAGTGGAATGGAATGGAAAGGAATGTGCAGTGGAAAGTGGAAATTAATGAAATGGAATGTGCAATGGAATGTGGAATTGAATGGAATGTAATGTTTAATGGAAAGTGGAATGGAAGGTGGAATGAAATTTAATGCAAAGTGGAATGGAACGCGCAATGGAACGTAGAAGGTAATGGAATGTAACATGGAACAGAAAGTGGAATGTAACGTATAATTTAATGCAATGGAATTTGGAATGGCATGGAATGTAGAATAAACTGAGGAATGGAATGGAATGGAATGGAATGGAATGGAATGTGGAATGGAATGGAATGGAATGTGCAATGGCATAGAATGGAACGTGGAATGGAATGTGGAATGGAATGGAATGGAATGGAATGAAATGGAATGTGGAATGCAATGGAAAGGAATATGGAATGGAATGTGGAATGGACTAGAATAGAATGTGGAATGCAATGGAATGGATTGTGGAATGGAATGACTAATGCAATGTGGAATGGAACATGGAATGGAAAGGAATGGAATGTGGAATGGAATGGAATGAAATGTAGAATGGAATGTGGAATGGAATGTGGAATGGAATGTCGAATGGAGTTTGCAATGGACAGTGGAATGGAATGTGGAATTTAATGGAAAGGAATATGGAATGGAATGTGGAAAGCCATGGAATGTAATGTGGAACGGAATTTGGAATGGAATGCAATGGAATGTGGAAAGCAATGCAATGCAACGATGTGGAATGGAATGGAATGTCATATGGAATTGAATGGAATGGAACGTGGAATTGACTGGAATTTAACATGCAATGGAACGTGGGATGAAACGTGGATTGGAATGTGGAATGGAAAATGGAACGGAACTTGGAATGGAAAGTGGGATGGAACGTGGAATGGAACGTCGAATAGAACGTTGAAGGAAATGGAATGCAATGTGGAATAGAATGGAACGGAATGTGGAATGGAATGGAATTGAATGGAATGGAATGTGGAATGGAATGGATTTGAATAGAGGGTGGAATGTGGAATGGAAAGGAATGGAATGTGGAATGGAATGTGGAATTGAAAGTGGAATGTAATGGAGTGGTATGGAATGGAATGTGTAATGGAATGAAATGGAATGTGGAAAGGAATGGAATGGAATGGAAAGTGGAATGGAATGGAATTGAATTCGGAATGGATTGGAAAGGAATGTGGAATAGAATTGAATGGATTGAGGAATGGAATGGAATGGAAAGGAACGTGAAATGGAATGGAATATAATGTGGAACGGAATGTGGAATGTAATGAAGTGGAATTAAATGGAATGTGAAATGGAATTGAATGGAATGTGGAATGGTATGGAATGGAATGGGGAATGGAATGGAAAGTGGAATGGAATGGATTGTGGAATGGAATGAAATGGAATAGAATTTGAAATGGAATGGAATATAATGTAGATCGGAATGGAACGGAATGTGGAATGGTAAGTGAAATGGAATATAATGGAATGTGGAATGGAATATGAAATGGAATGGAATGAATGCAATCTGGAATGGAATGTGGAATAGAATTTGGAATGGAATGTGGAATGGAATGGAATGGAATGTGGAATGGATTGGAATTGAATGTGGAATTGAATGTGTAATGGAATGGAATGGAATGTGGAATGGAATGGAATGGAATTGAATGTGGAAAGCAAAGCAATGCAATGTGGAATGGAGTGGAATGTGGAATGGACTGGAATTGAACATGGAATGGATCAAGGGATGGAAATTGGAATGGAATGGTGAAAGGAAAATGGAATGGAACGTGGAATGGAAGGTGGGATGGAACGTGGAATGGAAGGTGGGATGTAACGTGGAATGGAACGTAGAATGGAACGTGGAAGGGAATGGAATGGAAGGTGGAATGGAATGGAATGGAATGTGGAATGAAATGGAAATGAATGTAATGGAAATTGGAATGGAATGCACTGGAATGTAGGGTGGAATGTGGAATGGAAAGGAATGGAATGTGGAATGCAATGTGGAAAGGAATCTGGAATGGAATGGAATGGTATGGAATGGAATGTGGAATACAATGAAATGGAATGAATGTAATCTGGAATGGAATGTGGAATGGAATTTGGAATGGAATGTGGAATGGAATGTGGAATGGAATGGAATTTGGATTGGAATGCAGAATGGAATGTAATGGAATGTGGAATGGAATGTGGAACGGACTGGAATGGAATGGAATGTGGAAAGCAATGAAATGCTATGTGGAATGGAGTGGAATGGAATATGGAATGGAACGGAATGTAATGTGGAATGGACTGCATTTGAACATGGAATGGAAAATGGGATGGAACGTGGAATGGAATGGGGAAAGGGAAATCGAATGCAACGTGGAATGGAAAGTGGGATGGGAAGTGGAATGGAACGTGGAATGGAACGTGGAAGGGCATGGAATGGATGGTGGAATGGAATGGAAAGGAATGTGGAATGGAATGGAAATGAATGGAATGGAAATTGGAATGGAACGGACTGTAATGTAGGGTGGAATGTGGAATGGAATGGAAAGGAATGTGGAATGGAATGTGGAATGGAATCTGGAATGGAATGGAATGGTATGGAATGGAATGTGGAATGGAATGAAATGGAATGTGGAAAGGAATGGCATAGAATGGAATGTGGAATCGAATGTAATGGAATTCGTAACAGAGTGGAATGGAATGTGGAATAGAATGGAATGGATTGTGGAATGGAATGGAATGGAATGTGGAATGGAATGTGGAATAGAATGTGATACGGAATGTAATGGAATTTGTAACGGAATGTGGAATGTAATAGAATGGAATGTGGTATGCAATGGAATGGAATGTGGAATGGAATGAGTAATGGAATGTGGAATGGAATGTGGAATGGAATGGAATGGAATTGAATGTGGAATGGAATGGAATGGAATGTAGAATGGAATGTGGAATGGAAATTGGAATGGAATGTGGAATGGAATCTGCAATGGAATGGAATGGAATGTGAAATGGAATGGGGAATGGAATGGAATGGAATGTGGAAAGCAATGCAATGCAATGCGAAATGGAATGGAATGGGATATGGAATGGAATGGAGTGGAATGTGGAATGGACTGGAATTGAACTTGGAGTGGAACGTGGGATGTAACGTGGAAAGGAATGTGGAGTGGAAAATGGAATGGAACGTGGAATGGAAAGTGGGATGGAACATGGCATGGTACGTGGAATGGAACTTCGAAGGGGATGGAATGGAATGTGGAATGGAATGGAAATAAATGGAATGCAATGTGGAATGGAATGGATTGGAATATAGGGTATAATGTGGAATGAAACAGAATGCAATGTGGAATAGAATGTGGAATGGAATGTGGAATTTAATGGAGTGGTATGGAATGGAATGTGGAATGGAATGAAATGGAATGTGTAAAGTAATAGAATGGAACAGAACGTGGAATGCAAAGGAAATGAATTCGGAATGGAATGGAATGGAATGTGGAATAGAATGGAATGGATTGTTTAATGGAATGGAATGGAAAGGAACGTGAAATTGAAAGGAATGGAATATGGAACGGAATGTGGAATGTAATGGAATGGAATGAAATGGAATGTGGAATGGAATGGAATGGAATGTGGAATGGTATGGAATGGAATGTGAAATGGAATGGAAAGTGAAATGGAATGAAATGTGGAATGGAATGAAATGGAACAGAATTTGAAATGGAATAGAATAGAACGTGGAAAGGAATGGAATGGAATGTGGAATGGAAAGTGGAATGGAATATAATGGAACGTGGAATGGAATATGAAATGGAATGGAATGAACGTATTCTGAAATGGAATGTGGAATGGAATTTGGAATGGAATGTTGAATGGAATGTGGAATGGAATGGAATGGAATTTGGAATGGAATGTGGAATGGAATGGAATGAAATGTGGAATGGAATGTGGAATGGAATGCAATGGAATGGAAGGTAGAAGGCAATGCAATGCAATGTGGAATGGAGTGGAATGGAATATGGAATGGAATGGAATGGAATGTGGAATAGACAGGAATTGAACATTGAATGGGACGTGTGACGGAACGTGGAATGGAAAGGGGAATGGAAAATTGAATGGAACGTGGAATGGAAAGTGTGATGGAAGACGGAATGGAACATGGAATGGAATGGAAAGGAAAGTGAAATTGAAAGGAATGGAATGTGGAACGGAATGTGGAATGTAATGAAATGGAATGGAATGGAATGTGGAATGGTATGGAATGGAATGTGGAATGGAATGGAAAGGGAAATTGAATGAAATGTGGAATGGAATGAAATGGAACAGAATTTGAAATGGAATAGAATAGAACGTGGAAAGGAATGGAATGGAATGTGGAATGGAAATTGGAATGGAATATAATGGAATGTGGAATGGAATATGAAATGGAATGGAATGAATGTATTCTGAAATGGAATGTGGAATGGAATTTGGAATGGAATGTTGAATGGAATGTGGTATGCAATGGAATGGAATTTGGAATGGAATGTGGAATGGAATGGAATGAAATGTGGAATGGAATGTGGAAGTTAATGCAATGGAATGGAAGGTAGAAGGCAATGCAATGCAATGTGGAATGGAGTGGAATGGAATATGGAATGGAATGGAATGGAATGTGGAATAGACTGGAATTGAATATGGAATGGGACGTGTGATGGAACGTGGAATGGAATGGGGAATGGAAAATTGAATGGAACGTGGAATGGAAAGTGGGATGGAACATGGCATGCAACGTGGAATGGAACGTGGAAGGGAATGTAATGAAAGGTGCAATGGAATGGAATGGAATGTGGAATGGAATGGAAATGAATGAAATGGAATGTGGAATGTAATGGACTGGAATGTAGGGGGGAATGTTGAATGGAATGTAATGGAATGTGGAATGGAATGTGGAATGCAATGGAATGGTATGGAATAGAATAAGGAATGGAATGAAATGGAATGTGAAAGGAATGTCATAGAAATGAATGTGGAATGGAATGGAATGGAATTTGGAATAGAATGGAATGGAATGTGGAATAGAATGGAATGGATTGTGGAATGGAAAGGAATGGAATGGAACTTTGAACGGAATGGAATGGAACGTGAAAGTGAATGGAATGGAAATTGGAATGGAATAGAGTGGAACGTGGTATGGAATGGAATAGAATGGAACGTGGAATGGATTTGAAAGGAATGGAATATGGGACGTGATGGAATTGAAAGAGGAATTCAAGGGAATGGAATGTGGTATGGAATGGAATGGCATGGAATCTGAAATGGAATGTGCAATGAATTGGCATGCAATGAGGAATGGAAAGGAATGGAATGTGGAATGGAATGGAAAGGATTGTGGAATCAAATGTGGAATGGAATGGAATAGAATGTTGAATGTAAGGTGGAATGCAATGCAATGGAATGTAGAATGGAATAGATTGGAATTTGGAATGGAAAGTGCATTGGAATGGAATGGAATGTGGAATAGAATGGAATGGAATGTTGAATGGAATGGAACGGAACGTGAAATGGAATGTGGAATTTAACGTGGAATGGAAAGTGTAATGGAACGTGCAATGGAAAGCGGAATGGAATGGAAAGGAATGTGGAATTAAATGTGGAATAGAATGGATTGGAATGTGGAATGCAATGTGGAATGGAATGGAATGGAACGTGGAATGGAACAGAAAGGAATGTGGAATGGAAAGGAATGGAATGTGGAATGGAATTTGGAATGGAAAGGAATGGAATGTGGAATTGAATGTGCAATAGAAAGGAATGGAATGTGGAATGCAGTGAAATGGAATGTGTAATGAGATGGAATGGAATGTGGAATGGAATGTGGAAAGGAATGGAATGGTATGTGGAATGGAATGTGTAAAGGAATGTGGAATGGAATGGAATGGAATGGAATGGAATTTGAAACGGAATCAAATGGAATGTTAAATACAATGAAATGGAATGTGGAATGGAATTGTATGGAATGTGGAATGGAATACAAGGGAATACGGGATGGAACGTGGAAAGGAATGGAATGTGGAATGGAAAAGAATGGAATGGATTACGGAATGGAATTGAATGTGGAATGGAAAGGAATGGAATGTGGAATGGAATGTGGAATAGAATGGAATGGAATGTGAACTGCAATGGAATGGAATATCGAAAGGAATCGAATGCAATGTGGAATGGAATGTGGAATGGAATGTAAAGGATTGTGGAATGGAATGGAATGGAATGTGGAATGGAATTGAATGGAATGTGGAATGGAATGGGAAGGAATCTGGAATGGAATGGAATGGAATGTGGAATGGAACGTGGAATGAAATCGAACGGAATGTGGAATGAAATTTGGAATGGAAAAGAATGGAATGTGGAATTGAATGTGGAAAGGAAAGGAATGGTATGTTGAATGCAATGTGGAATGCAATGAAATGGAATGTGGAATGAGATGGAGTGGAATGTGGAATGGAATGTGGAACGGAATGCAATGGCATGTGGAATGGAATGTGGAATGCTTGAAATTTAATGTGGAATGGAAAGGAATGGAATTAGAATGGAATGTGGAATGCAACGTAATGGAAAGTGTAATGGAATATGGAATGGGATGGAATGGAATGTGTAATGTAATGTGGAATGGAATGCAATGGAATGCAGAATGGAATGTGGAATTGAATGGAATGGAATGTGGAATGGAACGTGCAATGGAATGGAATGGAATGTGGAATGGTATGTGGAATGGAATGTGAAATGCAACGGAATGGAACGTGGGATGGAATGGAATGGAATGTGTAATGGTATAGAATGGAATATGGAATGGAACGTGTACTGGAATGTGTTGTGTAATGTAATGGAATGGAATTGAATGGTATACGGAATGGAATTGAATGTGGAATGGAATGGAATGGAATGTGGAATGGAATGGAATGCAATATGTACTGCAATGGAATGGAATGTCAAAAGGAATGGAATGGAATGTGGAATGGAATGTGAAATGTGATGGAAGGGAATGTGTAATGGAATGCTGAATGGAATGGAATGGACTACAGAATGGAATGTGGAATTGAATGTAATGGAATGTGAAATGGAATGTGGAATGGAATGGAATGGAATGTGGAATGGTATGTGGAAGGGAACGGGGAATGAAATGGAATGGAACGTGGAATGGAATGGATTGGAAAGCTGAATGGAATGTGGAATGTAATGGAATGGAATGCAATGTGGAATGGAATGGAATGGAAAGGAATAGAATGTGAATTGGAACATGGAACTGAATGGAATGGAACATGGAATAGAATGTAATGGAAGGTGAAATGGAATGGAATGGAACTTCGAATGGAATGGAACGGAGTGTGGAATTGAATGGAATGGAGTGTGGAATGTAATGGAAATGAAAGTGGAATTCAAAGGAATAGAATGTGGAATGCAATTGAATGGAGTATCGCATGGAATGTATTGGAATACAGAATTGAATGTGGAATGAAATGGAAAGGAATGTTGATGCAATGGAAAGAATGTGGAATGGAATGTGGAATGCAGTGAAATGGAATGTGGAATGAAATGGAATGGAATGTGGAATGGAATGTGGAAAGGAAAGGAATAGAATATGGAATGGAATGTATAAAGCTTGGAATGGAATGTGGAATGGAATGGAATGGAATGTGGAATGGAATGTGGAATGGAATGGAATATAGTGTAGAATGGAATCTTGAATGCAATTTAAGGGAATGTGGAATGGAATATTGAATGGAATGGAGTGGAATGGAATGGAATGTGGAATGGAATGGAGTGGAATGGAATGGAAGCAAATGTGGAATGGAACGTGGAATGGAATGGAGTCGAATGGAATGGAAGCAAATGTGGAATGGAACGTGGAATGGAATGGAGTGGAATGGAAAGCAATGTCGAATGGAATGGAATGAACTGTGGAATGGAATATAATGTGAAATGCGATGTGGAATGCAATGGAATGGAATGTGGAATGGAGTGTTGAATGGAATGTGGAATGGAATGTGGAATGGAATGGAATGAAATGTGGAATGGAATGTGGAATGAAATGTGGAATGGAATGGAATGAAATGTGGAATGGAATGGAATGAAATGTTGAATGGAATGTGGAATGAAATGTGGAATGGAATGGAATGAAATGTGGAATGGAATGTGGAATAGAATGTGGAATGGAATGGAATGGAATGTGGATTGGAATATGGAATGGAAAGGAATGTGCAATGGAATGGAAAGGAATGCAATGTGGAATGGAATGGAATGGAATTTGGAAAGGAATAGAATTTAATGTGGAATGGAATTGAAAGGAACATAGAATGGAATGGAATGGAAAGCGGAATGGAATTGAATGGAATCGAATGTGGAACAGAATGGAGTGGAAGGTGGAATGGAAGGGAATGGAATTGAATGGAATGTGAAATGGAATTAAATTGAATGTGGAATGGAAGAGAATGGAATGGAATGATATGTGGAAAGGAACGGAATGGAATATGGAATGTAATGTGGAAATGAATGGAATGGTATTAGGAATGGAATGTGGAATGGAATGGAAAGACACGTGGAATGAAATGGAACAGAAAGTGTAATGAAATGAGGAATGGAACGTGGAATAGAATGGAATGGAACGTGGAATGGAATGGAATGGAATGTGGAATGGAATGGAATGGAATGGAATGTGGAATGGAAGGGAATGTAATGTCGAATGGTATGGAATGGAATGTGGAATGGAATGGAATGAGGAATGGAATTTAATGGAATGGAATGTGAAATGGAATGGAATGGAATGTGAAATGGAATGGAATGGAATACAATGTGGAATGGCATAGAATGGAATGTAATGGAATGTGGAAAGGAATGGAATGCAAAGTGGAATGGAATGTGGAATGGAATAGAATGGAATGTGGAATTGAAGGTGGAATGGAATGGAGTGGAATCTGGAGTGGAATTTAATGGCTTCTGGAATGGAATGGAATGGAAAGGAATGTGGAAAGGAAAGCAGAATTAAATGGAATGGAATCTGGATTCGAATGGAATGGAATGTGGAATTGAACGTGGAATGGAATGGAAAGGAAACGAACGGATTGTGGAATGGAATGTGGAATGCATTGTAATGGAATTGAATGGAATCTGGAAAGGAAAGTGGAATGGAATGGAATGGAATGCGCAATGGGATGTGGAATGGAATGCGGAATGGAATGGAATGGAATGTGGAATGGAATGGAATGGAACGTGGAATGGAACTTGGAATGGAATGTAGAATGGAATGTGCAACGGAATGGAATGTGGAATGGAATGGAATGGAATCTGGAATGTAACGTGGAATGGAATGGAATGGAATGGAAAGGAATGGAATGGAATTGAATGTGGAATGGAATGTGGAATGGAATGTGGATTGGAATGGAATGGAAAGTGTATTGGAATGTGGAATGATACGGAATGAAATGGAATGTAGAATGGAATTTGGGAAGGAATGGAATGGAATGGAATGGAAATTGAAATGAATTGTGGAATGGAATGGAAAGAAATGTGAAAAGGAATGGAATGGAAAGGAATGTGGAATGGAATGAAATGGAATGTGAAAGGAATGGCATACAAATTAATGTAGAATGGAATGGAATGGAATTTGGAATAGAACGGAATGGAATGTGGAATAGAATGGAATGGATTGTGGAATGGAATGGAATGGAATGGAACTTGGAATGGAAGGGAATGGAACGTGAAAGCGAATGGAATGGAAATTTGAATGGAATAGAATGGAACGTGGAATGGAATGGAATATAATGGAACGTGGAATGGAATGGAAGGGAATGGAATGTGGAATGTGATGGAATTGAAAGAGGAATGCAAAGGAATGGAATGTGGTATGGAATGGAAAGGCATGGAACCTGAAATGGAATGTGCAATGGATTGGCACGCAATGCCGAATGAAATGGAAAGGATTGTGGAATCAAATGAGGAATGGAATGGAAAGGAATTTTGAATGGAAAGTAGAATGGAATGCAATGGAATGTAGAATGGAATAGATTGGAATTTGGAATGGAAAGTGCATTGGAATGGAATGGAATGTGGAATGGAATGGAATGGAATGTTGAATGGAATAGAACGGACGTGAAATGGAATGGGGAATTTAACGTGGAATGGAAAGTGAAATGGAATGTGCAATGGAAAGAGGAATGGAATGGAATGGAATGTGGAATGAAATGTGGAATAGAATGGATTGGAATGTGGAATGCAATGTGGAATGGAATGGAATGGAACGTGGAATGGAACGGAAAGGAATGTGGAATGGAATGGAATGGAAAGTGGAATGGAATTTGGAATGGAAAGGAATGGAACGTGGAATTGAATGTGGAATGGAAAGGAATGGAATGTGGAAAGCAATGAAATGGAATGTGGAATGAGATGGAATGGAATGTGGAACGGAATTAAATGGTATGTGGAATTGAATGTGGAATGGAATGGAATGGAACGGATTGGAATTTGTAACGGAATCGAATGGAATGTTAAATGCAATGGAATGGAATGTGGAATGGAATAGAATGGAAAACCGGATGGAACGTGGAAAGGAATGGAATGTGGAATGGAAAGGAATGGAATGGAATACGGAATGGAATTGAATGGGGAATGGAAGGGAATGGAATGTGGAATGGAATGTGGAATAGAATGGAATGGAAAGTGAACTGCAATGGAATGGAATGTCGAAAGGAATCGAATGCAATGTGGAATGGAATGTGGAATGGAATGGAATGGAATGTGGAATGGAATGTGGAATGGAATTGAAAGGAATGTGGAATGGAATGGAAAGGAATCTGCAATGGAATGGAATGGAATGTGTAAAGGAACGTGGAATGAAATTGAAGGGAATGTGGAATGGAATTTAGAATGGAAAAGAATGGAATGTGGAATTCAATTTGGAATGGAAAGGAATGGTATGTGGAATGGAATGTGAAATGCAATGAAATGGAACGTGGAAAGAGATGGGGTGGAATGTGGAATGGAATGTGGAACGGAATGCAATGGCATATGGAATGGAATGTGGAATGCTTGGAATTTAATGTGGAGTGGAATGGAATGGAATTAGAATGGAATGTGGAATGCAACGTAATAAAAAGTGTAATGGAATATGGAGTGGGATGGAATGGAATGTGTAATGGAATGTGGAATGGAATGTGTAATCGAATGGAATGGAATGTGGAATGCTAAGGGGAACGGAATGTGAAATGCAACGGAATGGAATGTGGAATGGAATGGAATGGAATGTGGAATGGTTTAAAATGGAATGTGGAATAGAACGTGTACTGCAATGGAATGTGGAATGGAATGGAATGGAATTGAATGGTATACGGAATGGCATTGAATGTGGAATGGAATGGAATGGAATGTGGAATGGAATGTGGAACGGAATGGAATGCAATGTGTACTGCAAAGGAATGGAATGTCAAAAGGAATGGAATGGAATGAGGAATGGAATGTGAAATGGGATGGAATGGAATGTGTAATGGAATGTTGAATGGAATGGAATGGACTGCAGAATGGAATGTGGAATTGAATGTAATGGAATGTGGAATGGAATGTGGAATGGAATGGAATGGAATGTGGAATTGTATGTGGAAGGGAACGTGGAATGAAATGGAATGGAATGTGGAATGGAATGGAATGGAAAGCTTAATGGAATGTGGAATGGAATGGAATGGAATGCAAGGTGGAATGGAATGGAACGGAGTGGAATGGAATGTGAAATGGAACGTGGAATGGAATGGAATGGAACATGGAATAGAATGGAATGCAAGGTGAAATTGAATGGAATGGAACTTCGAATGGAATGGAACGGAATGTGGAATTGAATGGAATGGAATGTGGAATGTAATGGAAATGAAAGTGGAATTCAAAGGAATGAAATGTAGAATGGAATTGAATGGAATGGCGAATGGAACGTATTGGAATGCGGAATGGAATATGGAATGAAATGGAATGGAATGCTAATGCAATGGGAAGAATGTGGAATGGAATGTGGAATGCAATGAAATGGAATGTGGAATGGAATGGAATGGAATGTGTAATGGAATGTGGAAAGGAAAGGAATGGAGTATGGAATGGAATGTGTAAAGCTTGGAATGGAATGTGGAATGGAATGGAATGGAATGTGGAATGGAATGTGGAATGGAATGGAATCTAGTGTAGAATGGAATCACGAATGCAATGGAATGGAATGTGGAATGGAATATGGAATGCAATGGAGTGGAATGGAATGGAATGTGGAATGGAATGGAGTGGAATGGAATGCAATGTGGAATGGAATGGAATGGACTGTGGAATGGAATATAATGTGAAATGCGATGTGGAATGCAATGAAATGGAATGTGGAATGGAATGTTGAATGGAATGTGGAATGGAATGTGGAATGGAATGGAATGGAATGTGGAATGGAATATGGAATTGAATGGAGTAGAATGGAATGGAATGTGGAATGGAATGGAGTGGAATGGAATGGAAGCAAATGTGGAATGGAACGTTGAATGGAATGGAGTGGAATGGAATGGAATCAAATATGGAATGGAACGTGGAATGGAATGGAGTGGAATGGAACGCAATGTGGAGTGGAATGGAACGCAATGTGGAATGGAATGGAATGGACTGTGGAATGGAATATAATGTGAAATGCGATGTGGAATGCAATGGAATGGAATGTGGAATGGAATGTTGAATGGAATGTGGAATGGAATGCGGAATGGAATGGAATGGAATGTGGAAGGAATGTGGAATAGAATGTGGAATGGAATGGAATGGAATGTGGATTGGAATATGGAATGGAATGGAATGGAATGTGGAATGGAATGGAATGGAATGCAATGTGTAATGGAATGGAATGGAATGTGTAAATGAATGGAATTGAATGTGGAATGGAATGGAACGGAACGTAGAATGCAATGGAATAGAACGCGGAATGGAATTGAATGGAGTCGAATATGGAATAGATTGGAGTGGAAGTGGAATGGAAGGGAATGGAATTGAATGGAATGTGAAATGGAATTAAACTGAATGTGGAATGGAAGAGAATGGAATGCAATGATATGCGGAAAAGAACGGAATGGAATATGGAATGGAATGTGGAAACGAATGGAATGGTATTTGGAAAGGAACGTGGAATGGAATGGAAAGACATGTGGAATAAAATGGAACAGAATGTGAAGTGAAATGAGGAATGGAACGTGGAATAGAATGGAATGGAACGTGGAATGTAATGGAATGGAATGTGGAATGGAATGGAATGGAATGGAATGTGGAATGGAAGGGAATGAAATGTGGAATGGAATAGAATGCATTGTGGAATGGAATGGAATGAGGAATGGAAATGAATGGAATGGAATGTGAAATGGAATGGAATGGAATGTGAAATGGAATGGAATGGAATACAATGTGGAATGGAATAGAATGGAATGTTTGGAATGTGGAAAGAAACGGAATGTAAAGTGGAATGGAATGTGGAATGGAAAGTGGAATGGAATAGAATGGAATGTGGAATGGAAAGTGGAATGGAATGGAGTGGAATATGGAGTGGAATTGAATGGCTTGTGGAATGGAATGGAATAGAAAGGAATGTCGAATGGAAAGCGGAATTAAATGGAATGGAATGGAATGGGGATTCGAATGGAATGGAATCTGGAATTGAACGTGGAATGGAATGGAAAGGAAATGAATGAAATGTGGAATGGAATGTGGAATGCAATGGAATGGAATTGAATGGAATCTGGAAAGGAAGGTGGAATGGAATGGAATGGAATGTGGAATGGAATGCGGAATGGAATGGAATAGAATGTGGAATGGAATGGAATGGAACGTGGAGTGGAACTTGGAATGGAACGTAGAATGGAATGTGCAATTGAATGGAATCTGGAATGTAACGTGGAATGGAATGGAATGGAATGGAAAGGAATGGAATGGAATGTGGAATAGAATGGAAAGGAAAGTGTATTGGAATGTGGAATGATATGGAATGAAATGGAATGTGGAATGGAATGGAAAGGTACCTGGGATTGAAAGTGGAATAGAATGGAATGGAACGCAGAATGGTATACGAAATGGAATGGAATAAAATGTGGAATAGAACGTGGAATGGAACGTGGAATGGAAAGTGGAATGGAATGTGGAGTGGCACGTAGAATGGAATGTGGAATGGAATGGAATGGAATGTTTAATGGAATGTGGAATGGAATTGAATGGAAGGTGGAATGGAATTGAATGGAATGTGGAATCGAATGGAATGGAACGTTGAATCGAATGTGGATAGGAATGTAGTGGACTGTGGAATTGATTGGAGTTGAATGTGGAATGGAATGCGGAATTGTTTGGAATGTGGGATGGTATGTAGAATGGAATGCAATGGAATGCGGAATGGAATGGAATGGAATGGAATGTGGAATGGAAAGTTGAATGGAATGGAATGGAATGGAATGTGGAATGGTATGTGGAATGGAATGGAATGGAATGTGGAATTGTACATGGAATGGAATGGAAACGAATGTCCAATGGAATCTGGAATGGAATGGAATGGAATGTGGAATGGAATGGAATGGAATGGAATGTGGAATGGAATGGAATAGAATGGAATGTGGAATGGAATGGAATGGAACTTGGAATGGAATGTGGAATGTAATGGAATGGAATGTGGAATGAAAAGCAAAGGAATGTTTAATGGAATGGAAAGGAATGTGGAATGCACTCTGGAATGGAATGGAATGGAATGTGGAATGAAACGTGGAATGGAACGGAATGGAATGTGGATTTGAATGTGGAATGGAAAGGAATGGAATGAGGAAAGGAATGGAATGGAATCGTATAGAATTTGAAATCGAATGGAATGGAATGTGGAATGAAACGTGGAATGGAACAGAATGGAATGTGGATTTGAATGTGGAACGGAAAGGAATGGAATGAGGAAAGGAACGGAATGGAATCGTATACAATTTGAAATCGAATGGAATGGAATGTGGAATGGAATCAATGTAATGTGGAATATAATGTGGAATGGAATGGAGTGGAATGTGGAATGGTATATGAAATGGAATGGAATGGAATATGGAATGGAAAGGAATTTGGAATGGAATGGAATGGAATGTGGAATGCAAAGTGGAATGCAATGTAGTGGAACGTGGAATGAAATGTGTAATGGAATGGAGGGGAATGTGGAAAGGAACGTGGAATGGAACCTGGAATGGAATAGGGAACGGAATGTGGAACGGAATGGAAGGGAATGTGAAATGGAACGTTAAATGGAACGTGGAATGGAACCTGGAATGGAATGGAATGTGGAATGGAACGTGGAATGGAACGTGGAATGGAACATGTAATGGAACTTGGAACGGAATGTGGAATGGAACGTGGAATGGAATGTGGAATGGATGGTGGAATGAAACGTTGGATGGAACTTGGAATGGAAGGTGGAAAGGAATGTGGAATGGAATGTGGAATGGAATGGAATGGAATGTGGAATGCAACGGAATGGAACATGGAATGGAATGTGGAAAGGAGTGCAATGGAATGTGGTATTGATTGGAAAGGAATGCAATGTGGAATGGAATGGAATATATTGTGTAACGGAATGTGGAATGGAATGGAATGGAACGTGGAATGGAGTGTGGAATGGAATGGGAACTGGAACGTGGAAAGGATCGTGGAATGGAAAGTGGAATGGAACATGGAATGGAATGTTGAATGGTATGTGGAATGCAATGCAATGGATAGTGGAATGGAATGGAATGGAATGTGCAGTGGAATGTGCAAAGGAATGGAATGGAATGTGCAATGCTATGTGGAATGGAGTGGAATGGAACCTGGAAAGGAACGTGGAACGGCACGTGGAAAGGAATGCAATGGCACGGAATGCAATGTGGAATGGAATAATACGGAATGGAACGAGGAATGGAATGGAATGGAATGGAATGTGGAATGGAATGGAATGGAACCTGGTATTGAAAGTGGAATGGAACAGAATGGAACGTGGAAAGGTATGGGAAATGGAATGGAATAAAATCTGGAATAGAACGTGGAATGGAACGTGGAATGGAAAGCAGAATGGAACGTGGAGTGGCACGTGGAATGCAATGTTTAATGGAATGGAATGGATCGTGGAATGGAATGTGGAATGCGAAGTGTAATGGAATAGAATACAATGTGGAATGGAATGTGGAATGGAATGGAATGGAATTTGGAGTGGAATTGAATGGCTTGTGGAAAGGAATGGAATGGAAATGAATGTGGAATGGAAAGCGGAATGAAATGGAATGGAATGTGGAATCGGAAAGAATGGATGGTGGAATAGAACGTGGAATGAAACGGAACGGAATATGGAATGGAACTTGGAATGGAATGGCGAATGTGTCGTGGAATGGAATGGAATGTGGAATGGAACGTGGGCAGGAATGTGGAATAGAATGGAATGGAATGTGGAATAGAAAGTGGAATGAAATGGAATGCAATGTGGAAAGGAAAGGAATGTGGAATCGATTGGAAAGAAATGTGGAATGGAAAGGAATACAACGTGGAACGGAACGTGGAATGGCACATGGAATGGAAAGTGGAGTGGAACGAAGAGTGGAACATGGAAAGAACTGTGGAATGGAATTGAATGGAATGTGGAAAGGAATGTTAAATGGAAAGTGGATTGGAATAGAATGGAATGTGGAATGGAATTTGAAATGGAATGGAAGAGAATGTGGAGTGGAATGGAATGGATTGTGGAATGGAATGGAATGGAACGGAAATTGGAATGGAAAGCGGAATGAAATGGTATGGAATGTATAATCGAATGGAATGGATTGTATAATGGAAGGTGGAAAGGAATGGAATGGAATGTGGAATGGAATGAGGAATGGAATGTGTAATGGGACGTGAAATGGAATGGCATTAGGAAAGGAATGTGGAATGGAATGGAATGGAATGTAGAATAGAACGTGTAATGAAATGGAATGGAATGTGAAATGGAATGTGTAATGGAATGAGGAATGGAAAGTGAAATGAAATTGAATGTGGACTGGAATGTAAAGTGGAATGGAATGGAGTGGAATGTGGCAAGGAATTGAATGGAATGTGGAATGGAATGGAATGGAACGGAAGGTGGAATGGAATGGAATGTGGAATGGAATGGAATGTGGAATGGAAGGGAATAGAATGTGGAAAGCAATGTATTGGAATTTGGAACCTAATGTGGAATGGAATGGAATGGAATGTGGAACGGAATGTGGAATGGAATGGAATGTGGAATGGAGTGGAATAGAATGGAATGAAATGTGGAATGGAGTGGAATGGAATGGAATATGAAATGGAAATTGAATGGAATGTTTAATGGGATGGAATGGAATGTGGAATGAAATGGAATGGGATGTGGAATGGAATGGAATGTGGAATGGATTGTGGAATAGAATGGAATGGAATTTGGAATGAATTGTAATGGAATGTATAATGGAATGTGTCATGGAATGGAATGGAATGTGAAATGGAATAGAATGGAAAGTGGGATGGAATGCAGAAAGGAATGGAACGGAATGGAGTGGAATGTGGAATGCAATGGAATGTAATGGAATGTGAAATGGAAATAGAATGAAATGTTTAATGAAATGCAATGGAACGTGGAATGGAATGTGGAAAGGAATGGAATGGAATGTGGAATGGAATGGACTGGAATGGAATGCGGAATTCAAAGGAATGGAACGGAATGCGGAATGCAATGGAATGGAACCGAATGGAATGTGGAATGCAATGGAATGTGGAATGTAATGTAATGAAACGTGGAATGGAGTGGAATCGAATGTGGAATGGAACGTGGAATGGAATGGAATGGAAGGGAATGTGGAATGGAATGTGGAATGGAAGGTGAAATGGAATGTAGTGGAATGGAGTTTGGAATGCAATGCAATGGAATGGAAGGTTTAATAGAATGGAATGGAATGGAATGGAATACGGTATGGAATGGAATGTAATGGAATGTGGAATGAAATGGAATGGAATGTATAATGGAACGTGGAATGGAATGGAAAGGACTGTGGAATGGAATGGAATGGAATGTGAAATGGAACGTGGAATGGAATGGAATGGAATGCAAAATGGAATGGAATGGAACTTGGAATGGATTGGAATGGAAAATGGAATGGATTGGAAAGAAACATGGAATGGAGTGGAATGGAATGGAATGTGGAATGGAATGGAACTGACTCTGGAATTCCATGGAATGGAATGTGGAATGGAATGTAATGGCACAGAATGTGGAATGGAATGTGGAATGGAATGGCATGGAATGTGCAATGCATTTTGGAAAGGAATGGAATGGAACGTGGAATAGAATGTGTAAGGGAAGGGAATGGAATATGGAATTCAATGGAATGGAATGGAATGTGGAATGGAAGCAAATGGAATGGAATGGAATGTGGAATGGAGTGCAATGGAATGGAATGAGGAATGGAATGGAATGGAATGTGAAATGAAATGCACTGGAAAGTGGGATGGAATGTGGAATGGAATGGAAGGGAATGGAGTGGAATGGGGAATGGAATGGAATATAATGGAGTTTGAAATGGTAATAGAATGGAATGTTTATTAGAATGGAAAGGAATGGAATGTTGAATCGAATGGACTGGAATGTGGAATGGAATGGAATGGAACATTGTAATGAATGTGGAATGTAATGGAATGGAAAGTGGAATGGAATGTGGAATGGAATGGAATGCAACGTGGAATGGAATGGAATGGAATGGAATGTGGAATGGAATGAAAATTAATGGATTGTGGAATAGAATGGAATGGAATTTGGAATGGATTGTAATGGAATGTATAATGGAATGTGTCATGTAATGGAATGGAATGTGAAATGGAATAGAATGGAAAGTGGGATGGAATGCAGAAAGGAATGGAACGGAATGGAGTGGAATATGGAATGCAATGGAATGTAATGGAATGTGAAATGGAAATAGAATGAAATGTTTAATGAAATGGAATGGAACGTGGAATGGAATGTGGAAAGGAATGGAATGGAATGTGGAATGGAATGGAATGGAATGGAATGCGGAATGCAAAGGAATGGAACGGAATGCTGAATGCAATGGAATGGAACCGAATGGAATGTGGAATGCAATGGAATGTGGAATGTAATGTAATGAAACGTGGAATGGAGTGGAATGGAATGTGGAATGGAACGTGGAATGGAATGGAATGGAAGGGAATGTGGAATGGAATGAGGAATGGAAGGTGAAATGAAATGTAGTGGAGTGGAATGTGGAATGCAATGCAATGGAATGGAAGGCTTAATAGAATGGAATGGAATGGAATGGAATACGGTATGGAATGGAATGTAATGGAATGTGGAATGAAATGGAATGGAATGTATAATGGAACGCGGAATGGAATGGAAACACTGTGGAATGTAATGGAATGGAATGTGAAATAGAACATGGAATGGAATGTAATGGAACGCGTAATGGAATGGAATGGAACCTGGAATGGATTGGAATGGAAAGTGGAATGGATTGGAAAGGAACGTGGAATAGAATGGAATGGAATGCGGAATGGAATGGAACTGACTCTGGAATTCCATGGAATGGAATATGGAATGGAATGTAATGACACAGAATGTGGAATGGAATGTGGAATGGAATGGCATGGAATGTGCAATGCGTTGTGGAAAGGAATGGAATGGAACGTGGAATAGAATGTGTAAGGGAAGGGAATGGAATATGGAATGCAATGGAATGGAATGGAATGTGGAATGGAAGCAAATCGAATGGAATGGAACGTGGAATGGAATGCAATTGAATGGAATGAGGAATGGAATGGAATGGAATGTGAAATGGAATGGACTGGAAAGTGTGATGGAATGAGGAATGGAATGAAAGGGAATGGAATGGAATATAATGGAATGTGAAATGGTAATAAAATGGAATGTTTACTAGAATGGAAAGGAATATTTACTAGAATGGAATGCAATGGAATGTTTATTAGAATGGAAAGGAATGGAATGTGGAATCGAATGGAATGGAATGTGGAATGGAATGGAATGGAACATTGTAATGAAGGTGGAATGGAATGGAATGGAAAGTGGAATGGAATGTGGAATGGAATGGAATGCAACGTGGAATGGAATGGAATGGAATGGAATGTGGAATGGAATGAAGAGTAATGGATTGTGGAATAGAATGGAATGTAATTGCAAATGGAATGTTATTGAATGTAATGGAACGAGGAATGGAATGGAATGGAAGGTGAAATCTAACGTGGAATGGAATGGAATGGAACGTAGCATGGAATGGAATGGGACATGAAATGGAATGGAATGGAACTTGGAATGGAATGGAACAGAACGTGGAGTGGAATGTAATGGAATGTTGAAAGTAAGGGAATTGAAACTGGAATGCAATGTAATGGAATGTAGAATGGAATGGAATGGCATGGAATATGGAATGGAATGGCATTCAATGTGGAATGGAATGGAATGCCGAATGGAAAGTGGAATGGAATGGAATGAAACTTAGAATGGAATGGAATGTGGAATGGAGGGGAATGGAATCTGGAATGGAATGCGGAATGTTATGGAATGGTGTGTGGAATGGAAGAGAATGGTATATGGAATAGAATGTTGAATGGAATGGAATGCAAATTGGAATGGAATGTAATAGAACGTAGATTGAAACGTGTAATGGAACGTGCAATGGAACGTGAAATGGAACATACAATGGAATGTGGAATGGAATGGAATGGAATGTGGAGTGGAATGTGGAATGGAATGGAATTGAATGGAATGGAATTCGGAATGGAATGTGGAATGCAATGGAAGTGACTGGAATTTGAATTGTAATAGAATGGAATATAGAATGGATTGGAATTAAATGGAATGGAATGTGGAATGGATACGAATGGAATGTGGAATGGAATATGAAATGGAATGTAATGGATCATGGAATGGAACGTGGAATGGAACGTGGATTGGAAAGTGAAATGGAACATTTAAGGGAATGCAATGCAACGTGGAATGAAATGGAATTGAAAGTGGAGTGCAATGGAATGGAAAGTGCAATGGAATTGAATGGAATATGGAATGTAATGTGGAATGGAATGGAATGGAATTTGGAATGGGATGTGGAATGGAATGGAATGGAAAGTGCAATGCAATATGGATAGTAATGGAATGGAATGTGGACTGGAAAGTGGAAGGGAATGGAATGGAATCGGGAATGCAATGGAATGGAATGGAATGGAATGTGGAATGGAATGGAATGGAAAGGAACAGAATGTGTAATGGAATGGAATGGAATGGAATGTGGAATTGAATGAAATGGAATGTGGAATGGAATGGAATTGGATGTGGAAAGCAATGGATTGGAATGTGGGAAGCAATGTGGAATAGAATGGAATGGAATACAGAAAGGAATGGAATGGAATGGAACGGAATGCGGAATGGTATGGAATGGATTGGAATGTGAAGTGGAAATAGAATGGAATGTTTAATGGAATGGAATTGAATGTGGACTGGAATGGAATGTGGAATGCAATGGGATGGAATGTGGAATGCAATGTGATTGAATGTGGATTGGGATGTGGAATGCATTGTGTAACGGAATGGAATGGAATGTGGAATGGAAAGAGGAATGGAACGTGGAATGGAATGCTATGGAACGTGGAATGGAACGTGGAATGTAAAGTGGAAAGGAATGTGTAATGCAATGGAATGCAAAGGAATGTGGAATGGAAAGTGGAATGGAATGGAATGGAATGCAATATGGAGTGCAATGTGGAATGGAATGTAATGGAATAGAATATGGAGTGCAATGTGGAATGGAATGTGGAATGGAATGAGATGGAATGTGGAATGGAATGTGGAATGGAATGGAATGTGGAATGGAATATGGAATAGAATGTGGAATGGAATCTGGAATGGAATGGAATGGAACGGAAGATGGAAAGGATCGTGGAATGGAATGGAAAGGAAAGTGGAATGGAATGTGGAATGGAATGGAATGGAATGTGGAATGGAATGGAATGGAATGTGGAATTGGATGTAACGTAATGTGGAATGGAATGTGGAATGGAATGGAATGGAATGTGGAATGGAATGTGATGGAATGTGGAATGGAATGGAATTGAATGTGAATTGGGATGTGGAATGCATTGTGTAACGGAAAGGAATGGAATGTGGAATGGAAAGAGGAATGGAAAGTGGAATGGAATGGAATGGAATTTGGAAAAGATCGTGGAATGTAATGTGGAAAGGAATGTGTAATGGAATGAAATGTGGAATGAAATGCAAAGGAATGTGGAATAGAAAGTGGAACGGAAGGAATGGAATGGAATATGGAGTGCAATGTGGAATGGAATGAAATGGAATGTGGAATGGAAAGTGGAATAGAATGTTTGGAATGTGGAATGGAATATGTAATAAAACGTGGAATGGAATCTAGAATGGAATGGAAAGGAACAGAAGATGGAATGAATAGTGGAATGGAATTTTAAGGAATGTGGAATGGAATGTGGAATGGAACGGAATGGAATTGGGAATGGAATGTTTGTAATGAGAATGGGATGGAACCTAATGTGGAATGCAATGCGGAATGGAATGGAGTGGAATGTGGAATGGAATGTAATGGAATGTGCAATGGAATGTAAGGTAATTTGGAATGGGATGTGTAATGGAATGGAATGGAACGAGGAATGGAACGTGGAATGTAACATGTAATGGAATGTGCAATGGAAAGTGGAATGGAACGCGGAATGGAATGACTAATGGAATGGAATAGAATGGAACGTGTAATGGAATGGAGTTTTATGGAATGTGGAATGGAATGTGGAATGGAATGGACTGGAAAGTGGAATGGATTGGAATGGAATATGGAATGGAATGGAATGAATGGAATGTGCAATGGAAAGGAATGGAAGGTGGAATTGAATGGAATGGAATGTGGAATGGAATGGAATGGAATGGAGTGTTTAATAGAATGGAATGGAACGTGGAATGGAATGTGGAATGGAATTTGGAGTGGAATATGGAATGGAATGAAATGTAATGCGGAATGGAATGGAATGGAATGTGGAATCGATTGGAATGGAATTGAATGAGGAAAGGAATGTGGAATGAAATGTGGAATGTAATGGAATGGAATGTGGAATGGTACGGAATGGAATGTGGAATGGAACCTGGAAAGGAATGTGGAATGGAATGTGGAATGGAAAGTGGAATTGAAAGGAATGGAATGTAGAATGGAATGGAATGGAATGTGGAACAGAATGTATTGCAATGGAATGTGGAATGGAATGTGTAATGCAATGGAATAGAATGTGGAATAGAAGGCAATGGAATGGAATCTGGAATGGAATGTCGAATGGAATGGAATAGAATGTGGAATAGAATGGAAAGGATTGGAATGAGGAATGGAATATCAAATGGAGTGGAGTAGAATGTGAAATGGAATGTGGATTGGAATTTGGAAGTGTAAGTGTAATGCAACGTGGAATGGAAAGTGGAATGGAATGGAATGGAACGTGTAATGGAATGTGGAATGGAATGGAAAGGATTGTGGAATGGAATGGAATGTAATACGGAATGGAATGGAATTTAATGAGCAATGCAATGTGGAAAGGAAACTGGAATTGAATGCAATGGAATGTGGAATGCAGCGTGGAATGTAATGGAATGGACCTTGGAATGGGTCGTAGAATGGAACGTAGAATGGAAAGCAATCGAATGGGGAATGGAATGGACTGGAATGTGGAATGGAATGGAACGGAATGTGGAATGGAATGGAATGAGGAATGGAATGGAATGGAATGTGAAATGGAATGTGTAACAGAATGTGAAATGGATTGGAATGGAATGAATTGTGGAATGGAACGTGGAATGAAATGTGGAATGGAATGGAATGTGGAATGAAATGTGGAATGGAATGCAATGGAATGTGGAATGGAATGGAATGGAATGTGGAATGGAATGGAATTGAATGTGGATTGGGATGTGCAATGCATAGTGTAATGGAATGGCATGGAATGTGGAATGGAAAGAGGAATGCAACTTGGAATTGAATGGAATGGAACGTGGAAGGGAACGTGGAATGTAATGTGGAAAGGAATGTGTAATGGATTGGAATGTGGAATGGAATGCAAATTAATGTGGAATGGAAAGTGGAATGGAATGGAATATGGAGTGCCATGTGGAATGGAATGTGGAATGGAATGCAATGGATTGTGGAATGGAATGTGGAATTGAATGGAATGTGGAATGTAATATGTAATAGAATGTGGAATGAAATCTGGAATGGAATGGAATGGAACAGAAGATGGAATGAATCGTGGAGTGGAATGGAAAGGAATGTGGAATGGAATATAGGTTGGAATGGAATGGAAAGTGGAATGGAACGTAATGGAATGTGGAATTGGACGGAACATAATGTGGAATGGAATGTAGAATGGAATGGAATGGAATGTGGAATGGAATGGAATGGAATGTGGAATGGAATGTAACGTAATGTGGAATGGGATGTGTAATGGAATGGAATGGAACATGGAATGGAACGTGGAATGGAACATGGAATGGAATGACTAATGGAATGGAATGTGGAATGGAATGGAATTTTGTGGAAAGTGGAATGAAATGTGGAATGGAATGTTGAATGGAATGTGGAATGGAATGGAATGGACGAGAAAGTGGAATAGAATGGAATGGAACGTGGAATGGAATGGAATGGAATGGAATGTGCAATGAAAAGGAATGGAATGGGGAATTGAATGGAATTGAATGTGGAATGGAATGAAATGGAATGGAATGTTTAATGCAATGGAATGGAATGTGGAGTGGAATGGAATATGGAATGGAAGTTGGAGTGGAATGTGGAATGGAATGGAATGGAATGCGGAATTGAATGGAATGGAATGCGGAATGGAATGCAATGGAATGTAGAATCGATTGGAATGGAATTGAATGAGGAAACGAATGTGGAATGAAATGTGGAATGTAATGTAATGGAATGTGTAATGGAACGGAATGGAATGTGGAATGGAACGTGGAATGGAATGTGGAATGGAATGTGGAATGGGATGTCGAATGGAAAGGAATGGAATGTTGAATGGAATGCAATGGATTGTGGAATAGAATGAATTGGAATGGAATGTGGAATGGAATGTAGAATGGAATGGAGTAGAATGTGGAACAGAAAGGAATGGAATGGAATGTGGAAGGGAATGTCGAATGGAATGGAATACAATGTGGAATACAACAGAATGGAGTGGAATGTGGAATTGAATGTGAATTAGGTGGAATAGAATGTGAAATGGAATGTGGATTGGAATTTGGAAGGGTAAGTGGAATGGAACGTGGAATGGGAAGTGGAACGGAATGGAATGGAAGGTGTAATTGAATGTGGAATGGAATGGAAAGGAATGTGGAATGGAATGGAATGCAATTCGGAACGGTATGGAATTTAATGTGGAATGGAAGGTGGAAAGGAAACTGGAATGGAATGTGGAATGGAACGTGGAATGTAATTGAATGGACCTTGGAATGGATCATAGAATGGAACTTGGAATGGAACGGAAAGTAATGGGGAATGGAATGGAATGGAATGTGGAATGGAATGGATCGGAATGTGGAATGGAATGGAATGACGACTGGAATGCAATGGAATGTGAAATGTAATGTGGAACGGAATGTGAAACTGAATGGAATGGAATGTGGAATGGAATGTTGAACGGAATGAGGAATGGAATATGGAAAGGAATGTGGAAAGGAAAGTGGAATGGAACGGAATGGAATGTGAAATGGAATGTGGAATGCAATGGAATGGAATGTGAGATGGATTGGAATGGAATGTGGAACGGAATGTAGAACCGAATGTGAAAAGGAATGTTGAATAGAATGTGGAAAGGAATCTGGAATTTAACGGAATGGAATGTGAAATGGAATGGAATGGAATGTTTAATGGAAAGTGGAATGAAATGGAATGGAATGTGGAATGGAATGTGGATAGGAATGTGAAACGCAACCGAAAGGAATGTGGAATCGGATGTGGAATGTAGTGTGGAAAGGAATGTGTAACGGAATGTCGAATGGAATGCAGAATGGAATGTGGAAAGGAATGTGGAATGGAATGGAATAGAATGGAATGTGGAAAGGTATGTAGAATGGAGTGTGGAATGGAATGTGGAATGCAACGGAATGGAACGTTGAATGGAATGTGGAATGGAATTTGGAATGTATTGTGGAATATAATTTGGAATGGAATGGAAAGGAAGGTGGAATGGAAAGTTGAATGGAATGTGGAATGGAGAGTGGAATGGAATGTGTAATGGAACGGAATGGAATGTGAAATGGAATTTGGAATGGTATGTGGAATGGAATCTCAAATGTAAAGGAATGGAATGTGGAATTGAACGTGGTATGGAATGGAATGGAATGTGGAATGCAATTTGGCATCGAATGGTATGGAATATGGAATGGATTGTGGAATGGAATGTGGAGTGAAATGTGGAATGGAATGTAGATTGGAATGTGGAATGGAACATAGAATGGAACGTGGAATGGAAAGGACTGGACCATGTAATGGAAGGTGGAATGCAATGGAATGTGGAATGAAATGTGGAATGGAACATGGAATGCAATGTGGAATGGAATGGAATGTGGCATGGAATGGAATGGAATGTGGAATGGAATGGAATGAAATGTAGAACGGAAAGTGGAATGGAATGTGGAATGGAACGGAATGTAATGTGGAATGGAATGCTGAAAGGAAATTGGAATGGAAAGGAATGGAATGCAGAATGTAATGTGAAATGATTTTGAATGGAATTTGGAATAGAACGTTGAATGGAAAGTGGAATGGAATGTGGAATGGAATGGAATGCAATGTGGAATGGAATTTAAAGGAATGTGGAATGGAATGTCGAATGGAATGCAGAATGGAATGTGCAAAGGAATATGGAATGGAATGGAATGGAATGTGTAATGCAATGCGGAACAGAATGTGGAATGGAATGTGCAATGGAATGTGGAAAAGAATGTGGAATGGAATTTGCAATGGAATGTGGAAACGAATGTGGAATGGAACGGAATGGAATGTGAAATGCAATGTGGAATTGAATGGAATGTAATGTGGAATGGAATACGGAACGGAAGGTGGAATGCAATGTGGAATGGAATGTGGAAAGGAATCTGGAATGGAAGGGAATGGAATGTGAAATTGAATGGAAAGGAATGTGGAATGGAATGTGTAATGGAATGGAATGGAATGTGGAATAGAATGGAATTCAATATGGAATGGAATGTAGAATGAAATAGAATGGAATGTGGAATGGAATGGAACGGAATGGTATGGAATGTGGAATGGAATGGAAAAGAATGTGGAATGGACTGGAATGGAATGTGGAATGCAATGTGGAATGGAAGGGAATGGAATGTGGAATGGAATGGAATGGAATGGTATGGAAAGTGGAGTGGAATGTAATGGAATGTGGAATGGGATGTGGAATGGAATGGAATGTGGAATAGAACGTGGAATGGATCATGTAATGTAATGTGCAATGGAAACTGGTATGGGACGTGGAATGGAATGACTAATGGAATAGAATGGAATGTGGAATGGAATGGAATTTTATGCAATGTTGAATGGAATGTGGAATGGAATGTGGAATGGAATGGACTGGAACGTGGGATAGAATGGAATGGAACGTGGAATGGAATGGAATGGAATGGAATGTGAAATGGAAAGGAATGGAATGTGGAATTGAATGGAATTTAATGTGGCATGGAATGGAATGGAACATGGTATGGAATGGAAAGATATTTGGAAGGAATGGAATGGAATGTGGAAGTGAATGGAATTGAAAGTGGAATGGAATGGAACAGAAAGTATAATTGAATGGAATTGAATGCGGAATGGAATGGAATGTAATGTAGAATGGAATGGAACGGAATGTTATGAAATGTGGAATGGAATGCAATGGAAGATGGAATGGAATGTTGAATGGAATGTAATGGAAAATGGAATGCAAAGTGGAATGGAAAGTGTAATGGAATGTGCAAAGGAACGTAGACTGGAACGTGGAATGGAATGAGTAATGGAATGGAATGTAACATGGAATGGAATGTAATGGAATGTGGAATGGAAGGGAAAGGCATGTGGAAAGGAATGTGGAATGGAATGTGGAATGTAAAGCAGAATGGAATGCAATGGAAGGTCTAAAGGAATGGAATGGAACGTGGAATGGAATGCAATGTAAAGTGGAATGGAAGGGACTGGAATGAGGAATGGAATGTAGAATGGATGATGGAATGGAATGTGGAACAGAATGGAATGGAACGTGGAATGGAATGGAATGGAATGTGGAATGGAATGAAATTGAATGTGGAATGGAATGGAATGGATCGTGGAATGCAATATGGAACGCAATGTGCAATGGAATGTGAAATCCAATGTGGAATGGAATGTGGAATAGAATAGAATGGAATGGAATGAGGAAAGGAATGTGGAATGAAATGTGGAATGTACTGTAATGGAATGTGTAATGGAATGGAGTAGAACGTGGAATGTAACGAGGAATGCAATGTGGAATGGAAAGTGGAATGGCATAGAAAGGAATGTGGAATGGAGTGGAATGGAATGTGAAATGGAATGTGGAATGGAATGGAATAGAATGTGGAATAGAATGGAATGGAATGAAATGTGGAATGGAATGTCGAATGGAATGTGGAATGGAGGTGAATGGAAAGTGGAATGCAATGGAATGGAATGTGGAATGGATTGGCTTGGAATGTGGAATCGAATGGAATGTTGAATGGAAAGCAATCGAATGTGGAATGGAATGGAACATCTAATGGAATGGAATAGAATGTGGATTGGAAGGGAATGGAATGTGTAGTGGAATGGAATGGAATGGAATTGAAACCAGAATGGAATGTGAAATGAAATGTGGAATGCAATCTGGAACGGCATGGAATGGAAAGTTGAATGGAATGGAATGGCACGTGGAATGGAATGAAATGGAATGGAATGGAAGGTGGAAGGGAACGTGAAATGGAACGTGTAATGGATTGTGGAAAGTAATGGGGAATGGAACGGAATGGAATGTGGAATGGAACGTGGAATTGATTGTGGAATGGAAAGTGTAATGGAACGGCATGGACTGTGTAACTGAATGTGGAATAGAATGTGGAATGGAATGTTGAATGGTGCATGGAATGGAATGTGGAATGGAAAGCAATGGAGTCTGGGATGGAATCTGGAATGGAATGGAATGGAATTTGGAATGGAATGTAGAATTTAACGTGAAACGGATATGAATTGAATGTAGAATTGAACCTGCTGTGGAATGTAATGGGATGTGGAATGGAAAGTGGAATGGAACGTGGAATGGAATGGAATGGAACGTGAAATGGAATACGGAATGGAATGTGGAAAGGAATGAAATGGAATCTGGAATGGAATGTGGAATGGAATGGGCAATGGAATGGAAAAGAAAGTGAAATGGAATGTGGAATGGAATGCGAAAGGGAAAATGGAATTGAATGTGGAATGGAATGGATTGGAACGTGGAATGAAAAGGAATGGAACGTGCAGTGGAACGTGGAATGGAAAGTGGACAGCAAAGTGGAATGGAATATGGAATGGAATGAAATGGAATGTGGAATCTAGCGGAATACAATGTGGAATAATATGTGGAATGGAATGGAACGGAATACGGAATGGAATGTGGAACAGAAAGTGGAATGGAATGGAATGGAATGTGGAATCGAATGGAATGGTATGTGGAATGGTATATGGAATGGAATGTAGAATGGAATGCAACGGAATGTGTAATGGAATGGAATATAATGTGGAATGGAATGGGGAATGGAATGGAATGGAATGTGGAATGGAATATGGAAAGGAATCTGAAATGGAACGGAATGGAATGTGGAATGGAAGGTGGAATGGAGTGTGGAATGGAATGTTGAAAGGAATGGAATGGATTGTGGAACAGAAGGTGGAATGGAATGCAGAATGGAATGGAATGGAATGGAATGCGGAATGGAATGGAATGGAATGCGGGATGGAATTGAATGGAATGGTGAATAGAATGGAATGGAAAGGAGTGTGGAATAGAATGGAATGGAATGTGGAATGGAACAGAAAGGAGTGTGGAATTGAATGGAATGGGATGGAATGGAACGTGGAATGGAACGTAGAATGGAATGGAGTGTAATGTGGAATATAACATGGAATGGAATGGAATGGAACGTGGAATGAACGTGGAATGGAACTTGGAATGGAATGGAATGGAACGTGGAATGGAACGTGGAATGGTATGGAATGGAACGTGGATTGGAACGTGGAATGGAACGGTTATTGGAAAGTGGAATGGAACGGAATGGAATGTGGAATCCAATGTAGAATGAAATGGAATGGAATGTTGAATGGATGGTGGAATGGAATGGAATGGAATGTGGCATGAAATTTGGAATGGACTGTTGAATAGAATGTGGAATGAAATGAATGTAACGTGGAATGCAATGTGAAATGAAACGTGGAACGGAATGGAATGGAATGTGGAATGGAATGGAATGGAAGGGAATGTGGAATGGAATGTAATGGAAGGGAATGTGGAATGGAATATGGAATGGATTGGGATGAAAAGTGGAATGGAATGTTGAATGGAATGGAATGTCGAATGTAAGGTAACGTAACGGGGAATGGATTCTTGAATGGAATGGAATGGAATGGAATGTGGAATGGAAAGGTATGGAAAGTGGAATGGACTGCAATGGAATTGAATGGAATGTGAAATGCAATATGGAATGGAATGGAATGGAATGCAGAATGGAATGGAATGGAAAGTGGAATTGAAAGGAATGGAATGGAATGCAATTTGGCATTGAATGTAATGGAATGTAGAAAGGAATGGAATGGAAAATGGAACGGAATGTATAATGGAATGGAATGGAATGTGGAATGGAATGTGGAGTGGAATGGAATGGAACGCAGAATGGAATGTGTAATGGAATGGAATGGAATGTTTAATGGCGTGGAATGGAATGTGGTATGGATGTGAATGAAATGTGTAATGGAATGGAGTGGAATTTGGAATGTAAAGTAATGGAAGGGAATGGAATGTGGAATGGAATATGGAATAGAAAGCGGAATGGAATGGAATGGAATGTGGAATGCAATGGGATGGAATGTGGAATGCAATGGGATGGAATGTGGAATGGAATGGAATTGAATGGAATATGGAATGGAAACTGGAATGGAATGGAATGGAATGTGGTATGGAATGCAATGGAATGTGAAATGAGACGGAATGGAATGGAATGGAAAGTGAAATTGAATGGAATGCAATGCGGAATGGAATGGAATGGAATATGGCATGGAATGGAATATGGAACGGAATGGAAAGGAACTGTGGAGTAGAATGGAATGGAATGTGGAATCCAATGGGATGGAATGTGGAGTGGACTGTGGAATGGAATGGAATTGAATGGAACATGGAATGGAATGGAATGGAATGGAATATGGAACGAAATTGAATTGAATGTGCAACAGATTGGAAAGGAATGTGGAATTCAATGTAGAAGGTAATGGAATGGAATGTGGAATGGAATGGAATGGAATGCAGAATGGAATGGAATGGAATGTGTAATGGAATGTGGAATGGAATTTAACGGATCGTGGAATGGAATGGAAAGGAAAGTGGAACGGAATGAAATGGAATTTGGAATGGAATGGAAGGGAATGTGGAACAGAATGGAATGGACCGTGGAATGGAATGGAATGGAAAGTGGAATTTAATGGAATGGAATATGGACTGACATGGAATGAAATGGAATGTAGAATGGAATGGAATGGAATGTGGAATTGAATGGAATGTAATGTCGAGTATAATTTGGAATGGAATGGAAAGGAATTCAGAACGGAATGGAAAGGAATGGAATGGAATGTTGTGGAAAAGAACGTGGAATGGAACCTGCAGAGGAAGGTGGAATGGAATGTGGAATAGAATCGTATGCAATGTGGAATGGAATGTAGAATGGAATGGAATGGAATTTGGAATGGAATGTGGAATGGAATTGAATGGAACGTGGAATGGAATGGAATGCAATGGAATGTGGGATGGAATGGAGTGGAATGGAATGGAATGGAATGCAATGTGGAATGCAATGGAATGGAATGCGGAATGGAATGGAATATGGACTGACATGGAATGAAATGGAATGTGGAATGGAATGGAATGGAATGTGGAATTGAATGGAATGGAACGTGGAATGGAATGGAATGCAATGGAATGTGGGATGGAATGGAGTGGAATGGAATGGAATGGAATGTGCAATGGAATGGAATGGAATAGAATGGAAGGTGGAATGGAATGGAATGGAATGTAGAATGGAATATGGAATGGAATGGGATGTAGAATGGAATGTGGAATGGAATGGGATGGAAAGTGGAATGGAATCTGAATGTAATGGAATGGAATGGAATGTGGGATGGAATGGAATGGAATTGAATTTGGGTCGGAATGGAATGGAATTTGGAATGGAATGGAATGGAATGTGGAATGTAATATAATGGAATGTGGAATGGAATGGAATGGAATGTGGAATGGTAAGGAATGGAATATGGAATGGAATGGAATGCAATGTGGAATGCAATTGAATGGGTTGAAATGGAAAGAGGAATGGAATTGAATGGAATGTGGAATTGAATGTGGCGTGGAAAGTGGAACAATATTGAATGGAATGTGGAATGGAATGTGGTAAACAATGGAGTGGAATGTGGAATGGCATGGAATGGAATGTGAAATTGAATGGAATTGAAGGGAATGAAATGTGGAATGGCGTGGGATGGAATGTGGAATGGAATGGAATGCAATATGGAATGGAATGAAAAGGAATGGAATGTGGAATAAATTGGAATGGAATGGAATGGACTGGAATGGGGAATGGAATAGAAATTAATGCGGAATGGAATGGAATGGAATGTTGATGAAATTTGGAATGGAAAGTGATGGAATGTGGAATGGAATGTGGAATGGAAACGAATGGTATGGAATGTGGAATGGAATGGAATATAATGGAATATGGAACCGAAAGGAATTGAATGTGGAATGGAATGGAATGGAATGTGGAATGGAATGGAATGTGGAATGCAATGGAATGGAATGCGGAATGGAGTTGAATGGAATGTGGAGTGGAATGGAATTCATTGTTAAATGGAAAGGAATGCGGAATGAAATGGAATGGAATGGAATGGAATATGGAATGGAATGGAAGGGAATGTGGAATGGAATATGGATCAGAATGTGGAATGGAATGTGGAATGGAATATGGAAAGGAATGTGGAATGTAATGGAATGGAATGTGAAATGGAATGCAATGAAATGTGGAATGGAATGTGGAATGGAATGGAATCGAATGTGGAATAGAATGGAATCGAATGTTGAATAGAATGGAATATGGCATGTTATGGAATGGAATGTGGAATGAAATATGGAAAGGAATGTGGAATGGAATGAGGAAAGGAATGTGGAATGTAACTTAATGGAATGTGAAATGGAATGTTATGAAATGTGGAATGGAATGTGCAATGAAACGTGGAGTTTAACGGAATGGAATGTGGAAGGGAATGTGGAGTAAAATCTGGAATGGATTGTGGAAAGGAACGGAATGGAAAGTGCAATGGAAAGTGGAAAGTATTGTGGAATGGAACGTAAAATGGAAAGTATTGTGGAATGGAACGTAAAATGGAACATTCCATTCCTTTCCATTCCATTCCATTACACATTCCATTCCACATTCCATTCTCTTCCATTCCTCATTGCATTATATTCTATTCCACATTAAATTCTATTCCATTCCATTGCACTTGCCATTCCAAACCATTCCAAGTTCCATTCCATTCCATTCCACATTCCTTTCCATTCCATTCCACATTCCAGTCCTCTCCATTCCACATTATATTCCATTCCATTCCTCTTTCAATTCCACTTTATATTCCACGTTCAATTGCACGTTCCATACACGTTGCATTCCACATTCCATGCCACGTTCCATTCCAGGTTCCATTCCATTCCATTCCACACTCCATTCCATAATCCATTCCACATTACATTCCACATTCCATTCCGTTCCATTCCACATTCCGTTCCACATTCCATTCCACATTCCATTCCACACTCCATTCCACATTCCATTCCACATTCCATTCCCTTCCATTCCACATTGCTTTCCACATTCCTTTCTGCGTTCCTTTCCACATTCCATTCCACATTCCATTGCACATTTCTTTCCACATTCCATTTCACATTCCATTCCATTCCATTCCACATTCCTATCCACATTCCATTCCATTCCATTTCACATTCAATTCCATTCCATTCCACATTCCTTTCCACATTCCATTCCACATTAAATTCCATTCCATTACACATTCCATTTCACATTTCATTCCGTTCCATTCCACTTTCATTCCACATTCCATTCCACATTCCATTCCAGATTCCGTTTCACATTCCATTCCACATTCCATTCCGTTCCTTTCCACATTCCATTCCACATTCCTTTGCACGTTCCATTCCATTACATTCCACTTTCCACTCCACGTTCCATTTCATGTTCCTTTCCATTTCATTCCACTTTCAGTTCCACAGTCAATTCCACTCTTTTTCACGTTCCATCCTACATTTAATTCCACATTCCATTCTAAGTTCCATTCCATTTCACGTTCCATTCCCTTCCATTCCATTCCACATTCCTTTATATTGCATTCCACATTCCATACCATTCTTTTCCATTCCTTTTTCCATTGCACATTCCAGTCCATTCCATTCCACATTCCATTTATCATCCATTTCCACATTCCATTCCATTCCATTCCATTTAAAATTCCATTCCATTCTATTCGATTACACATTCCATTCTGTTCCATTCCACATTCCATTCCATTCCATTCCATTCCACATTCCATTATATTCCATTCTGTTCCATTCCACATTCCATTCCATTCCACATTCAATTACACATTCCATTCCTTTCCATTCCACTTTCCATTCCAAAATCCGTTACATTCCATTCCACATTCCATTCCATTCCACTCCATTCCACATTCCATTCCATTCCATTCCTCTTTCCATTCCACAATCCGTTATATTCCATTACACATTCCGTTCCATTCCATGCCACATTGCATTCAATTCTTTTTCACATTCCATTGCATTCCATTTCACATTCCATTGCATTCCATTTTACATTCCATTCTTTTCCACATTCCATTCCATTCCATTTGACATTGCATTCCATTCCATTACATTCCACATTCCATTCCACATTCCATTTCATTCCATTCCACATTCCATTCCACATTCCATGACATTCCATTGCACTTTCCATTCCATTCCATTCCAAATTCCCTTCCATTCCATTCCACATTCCATTCCATATCGCATTCCACATTCCATTAACTTCCATACCATTCTACATGCCATTCCATTCCACATTCCACGTTCCATTCCATTCCACATTCCACATTGCATTCCATTCGATTGCACATTTCATTCCATTTCACATTCCACATTCCATTCCATTCCACATTCCACGTTCCATTCCATTCCACATTCCATTCCATTCCACTCCACATTCCATTCCGCATTCCATTCCATTCCATTCCATTCCATATTCCATTATATTCCATTCTATTCCACATTCCATCCCGATCCATTCCATTCCACATTCCATTCCATTCCATTCCATTCCATTCCAGTTTCCATTCCTGAATCCATTCCACATTCCATTCCATTCCATTCCATTCCACGTTCTATTACACATTCCATTCCATTACATTCAAAATTCCATTACATTCCATTCTTCTTTTCATTCCGTTCCATTCCTCATTCCATTCCATTCAATTCTATTGTATTCCACATTCAATTCCATTCCATTAAATTCCATTACACATTCCATTCCATTCCATTCCACATTCCATTCCAGTCCATTGCGCATTCCATTCCATTCCATTCCACATTCTGTTCCACATTCTATTCAATCCCTTTCCACATTCCATTCCATTCCATTAAACATTCCATTCTATTTTCACTTCAAATTCCATTCCATTCCATTCAATTCCACATTCCGTTACATTCCATTCCATTCCATTCCACATTCCATTCCATTTCACATTCCATTCCTTTCCATTCCATTGTATTCCACATTCTCTTCCATTCCATTCCATTCCATTCCATTCCATTCCATTCCATTCCATTCCACGTTTCATTCCATTCCATTCCACATTCCAATACACATTCCGTTCCATTACATTCCACTCTGCGTTCCACGTTCCATTCCATTGCATTCCAGATTCCATTCCATTCTATTCCACATTCAATTTCACATTCCATTCCATTCCATTCCACATTGCATTGCACATTCCATTCCATTCCATTCCACTTTCCATTCCAGTGGATTCCACAATACATTCCACGTTCTCTTTGACTCCATTCCACGTCCCATTCCATTCAACGTTCCATTCCATTCCATTCCACTTTCCATTCTACTCCATTCCACATTCCAATATATTCCATTTCACAGTATATTACATTCCATAACCCATTTCATTCCACATTCCGCTGCATTCCATTCTATTCCAAATTCCTTTCCATTCCGTTCAATTCCACGTTTAATTGCATTCAATTCCACCTTACTTTCCCTTTCTTCCACATTCCATTCCATTCCATTCCAAATTCCATTAAATTCCATTCCACATTCTATTCCATTCCATTCCACATTACATTCCACATTCCATTACATTCCATACTACGTTGTATTCCACATTCCATTCCATTCCACTCCACAATCAATTCCATTCCATTCCACAATCCATTGCACGTAACATTGCATTCCATTCCACATTGCATTCCACATTGCATTCCATTCCTTTCCACATTCCATTCCGTTCCTTTCCAAATTCCATTCCTTTCAATTTCACATTCCATTCCATTCCATTGCATTCCACATTCAATTCCATTCCATTCAACATTCCGTTCAATTACATTTCATTGCATTCCACATTCCATTCCACATTCCATTTCACATTCCATTCCATTTCACGTTCCATTCCGTTCCATTCCATTCCACATTTGTTTATATTCCATTCTACATTCCATACCATTCCTTTCCATTCCATTTTCCATTGCACATTCCATTCCATTCCATTCCACATTCCATTGAACATCCAGTTCCACATTCAATTCCATTCCATTCCATTTCAAATTCCATTCCATTCTATTCCATTCCACACTCCATTCTATTCCATGCCACATTCCATTCCATTCCACATTCCATTCCACATTCCATTCAATTTCATTCCAATTTCCATTCCACAATCCATTACTTTCCATTCCACATTCCATTCCATTCCATTCCATTCCACATTCCATTCCACATTCTATTCCATTCCATTCCACATTCCATTCCACATTCTATTCCATTCCATCCCATTCCATTGCATTCCATTCCATTCCACGTTCCATTCACTTCCATTCCACATTCCATTCCATTCCACATTCCATTCCATTGCATTCCATATTCCATTCCATTCCATCCCATATTCCATTCCATTGCTCTCCAAATTCCATTCCATTGCAATCCACATTCGTTTCCACATTTCACTCCATTCCATTCCACATTCCATTCCATTCCAATTCACATTCCATTCCATTCAATTTCACATTCCATTCCATTCCACAATCCATTTCACTCCATTTAACAATCCATCCCATTCCGTTTCAAATTCCTTTCTATTCCATTCCATTCCACATTCGATTCCATTCCATTTGACTTTGTACTCCATTCCATTCCATTCCACATTCCATTCCATTCCATTCCACATTTCATTCCATTCCATTCCAAGTTCCATTCCACATTCCATTCCATTCCATTCCACATTCCATTCCATTCCACATTCCGCATGCCATTCCATTCCATTCCACTTTCCATTCCATGCTGCATTCCACATTCCATTCCATTCCGCATTCCATTCCATTCAATTCCATTCAATTCCATTCCACATTCCATTCCATTCCTATTCATTTCATATTCCATTACATTCAATTCTATTTCACATTCCATTTCATTGCGTTCCATTCCTAATTCTATTCCATTCCATTCCATTCCATTCGACATTTCGTTCCACACTCCATTCTACATTCCATTCCATTCAATTCAATTCCATTCCACGTTCCATTCCACTTTCCATTCCATTCCACATTCCACTCCATTCCCTTCCACATTCTTTCCTTTCCATTCCATTGCTTTCCACATTCCATTCCGTTTCATTCCATACCATTCCACATTCCATTCCGTTCCATTCCACGTTCCATTGCATTCCATTTCACATTCCTTTCCACATTCCTTTCTATTCCATTCCACATTCCATTCTATTCCTTTAAACATTCCATTCTATTTCCATTTCACATTCCATTCCATTCCATTCCATTCCACATTAAACTCCTTTCCGTTACATGAAATTCCACATTCCATCCCACTTTCCATTCCATTCCATTTCACATTCAAATCCAATCCATTCCACTTTCCATTCCACATTCCTTTCCTTTCCATTCCACTTTCCATTACATTCCATTAAACATTCCATTCAATTTCCATTTCACATTCCATTCCATTCCATTCTATTCCATTCCACATTCCGTTAAATTCCATTCCATTCCATTCCTCATTCCATTCCATTCCAGAATACGTTCCAAATTCCATTCCATTTCACTGCATTCCACATTGCATTCCATATTCCAATCCATTAATTTCCACATTCCATTCCCCTCCATTCCACATTCCATTCCATTCCATTCCACATTCAATTCCATTCCATTCCATTCCACATTCCATTCAATTTCATTCCATTCCATTCCACATTGCACTCCACATTCCATTCCACTTTTTATTCCACATTCCATTCCATTCTATTCCACATTCCATTCCAATCCATTCCACCTTCCATTCCACGTTCCGTTCCATTCCCTTCCACATTGCATTCCACATTGCATTGCATTCCTTTCCACATTCCATTCCTATCCATTCCACCTTGCATTCCATTCAATTTCACATTCCTTTCCATTCCATTGCATTCCACATTCAATTCCATTCCATTCAACATTCCATTCAATTCCATTTCATTGCATTCCACATTCCAATACACATTCCATTCCATTTCACATTCCATTCCATTCCACATTCCTTTGTATTCCATTTAACATTCCATTCCATTCCTTTACGTTCCATCTGCTATTGCACATTCCAAACATTCCACATTCCATTGATCATCCCATTCCACATTCCATTCCATTCCACATTCCATTCTATTCCATTCCGCATTCCATTCCCTTCCATTCCATTGCAGATTCCATTCTATTCCATTCCTCATTCCACTCCGTTCAATTCCATTCCACATTCCATTCCATTCCATTCCATTTTCCATTCCACAATCCATTCCATTCCATTCCAGTTTCCATTCCATTCCATTCCACTCCACATTCCATTCCACATTCCATTCCATTTCATTACATTGTATTCCATTCCATTCCATTCCATTCCACGTTACTTTCCCTTCCATACCATGGTCGTTTCCATTCCATTCCATTCCATTCCATTCCTCCTTTCATTCCATTGCATTAAACATTCCATTCCTTTCCATCCCATATTCCTTTCCATTGCACTCCAAATTCCATTCCATTCCATTCCACATTTGTTTCCCCTTTCCATACCGTTCCATTCCACATTCCATTCCATTCCATTCCACATTCCATTCCCTTCCATTTCACATTCCATTCCATTCAATTTCACATTCCATTCCATTCCGTTCCATTCCACAATCCATTCCATTCCATTTCACAATCCATACCATTCCTTTTCACATGCCATTCCATTCCATTCCACATTCCATTCCATTCCATTCCAATTTCCATTCCATTCCATTCCACATTCCTTTCCATTCCGCATTCCACATTCCATTCCATTCCACATTCCATTCCATTCAATTTCTTTCCACATTCCATTCCATTCCAATTCATTTCATATTCCATTACATTCCGTTCTATTCCACACTCCATTTCATTGTATTCCATTCCACATTCCATTCCACATTCCATTCCATTCCATTCCATTCCACGTTTCATTCCCCTTTCCATTACAACTTCCATTAAACATTTCACTCAATTCAATTCCACACTCCTTTCCACATTCCCATCCACATTCCATTCCACATTCCCTTCCACATTCCATTCCATTCCTTTCCACATTCCATTCCACATTCCAGGCCATTCCATTCCTCAATCCATACCACATTCCATTCGATTCCATTCCAAGCTACATTCCACCTACCACTGCACGTTCCATTCCACGTTCCATTCCACTATCCATTCCATTCCATTCCACGTTCTATTCCACGTTCCACTCCAAATTTCATTCCACATTCCATTAAACATTCCATTCCACATTCCATTCCATTCCAATCCACATTGCATTTCTTTGCAGTCCTCATTCCATTACACTTTCAATTCCATTCCATTTAAATATTCCATTCCACATACCATTCCACCTTCCATTCCATTCCACATTCCATTCCATATTCCATTGCACTTACCCTTCCACATTCCATTCCATTCCATTCCACATTCCATTCCACATTCCCTTTCACATTCCATTCCACATTCCCTTCCACATTCCATTCCATTCCATTCCACATTCCATTCTACTTTCCATTCCACACTCCATTCCATAGCATTCAACATTCCATTCCACATTCCTTTCTTTCGATTCCACTTTCCATTCCATGTTCCATTTCACATTCAATAAGACATTCCATTCCACATTCCCTTCCACATACCATTCCATTCCATTCCACGTTCCATTCCACGTCCCATTCCATTCCATTCCACGTTCCATTCCATTCAAGTTCCATTCCACATTCCACTCCATTCCATTCCACATTACATTCCACATTCCATTCCAGTACATTCCACTTACAATTCCACATTCCATTCCTTTTTCCATTACATTCTATTCCACTTTCCATTACACGTTCCTTTAGAACTTCCATTGCACCTACCATTCCATGTTCCATTCCATTGCATTCTGCTTTCCGTTCCTTATTCCATTATATTCCATTCCACTTTCCATTCCGTACCATTCAATGTTCCATTCCACGTTCCATTCCACGTTCCATTCCACATTCCTTTCCATGTTCCATTCCACATTCCATTCCATTCCATTCCACGTTACATTCCTCATTCCTTTCCAAGATCCATTGCAAGTTCCATTCCACGTTCCACTCCACGTTCCATTCCTTTCCATTCCACGATAAATTCCACGTTCCATTCTACTTTCCATTCATTTCCATTCCACCTTCCTTTCCACATTCCATTCCATTCCATCACACTTTCCATTCCATTCCATTCCAGGTTCCATTCCACATTCCAATACACATTCCATTCCACATTCCATTCCAAATTCCATACCATTAGATTCTGCATTCCATTCCATTCCACTTTCCATTCCACATTCCAATCAATTCCATTCCATTCCATATTCCATTCCACATTCCATTCCATTCCATTACACAGTCCATTCCACGTTCCATTCCATTCAATTCCTCACTCCATTCCACCTTACATTCTAAGTTCCTTTCCACCTTCCATTCCACGATCCATTCCATTCCATTCCACGTTCCATTCCACGTTCCACTCCACATTTCATTCTACATTTGACTAAACATTCAATTCCACATTCCATTCCACAATGCGTTCCATTGCAGTCCCACTTCCTTTTAACATTCCATTCCATTCCATTTAAACGTTCCATTCCATGCCATTCTACATTCCATTCCAACTTCCATTCCATTCAACTTTCCCTTTAAACATTCTATTCCATGCCATTCCACATTCCATTCCAACTTCCGTTCCATTCCACATTCCATTCCACATTCAATTTCACCCTCGATTCCATTCCATTCCACATTCCATTCCATATTCAGTTACATTCCATTGTACGTTCCATTCCACTTTCCATTCCACTTTCAATTCCACATTCTATTCCACATTCCATACCATTCCTTTCCATTCCAGATTCCATTCCACATTCGATTCCATTGCATTCCACATTCCATTCCACATTCAATTCCACATTCCATTCCACATTCCGTTCCATTCCATTACACGTTCCATTCCACGATACATTCCACATTCCATTCCACATTCCATTCCACGTTCCATACCATTTCCTTCCATGATCCATTCCACTTTGCATACCATTCCATTCCACTTTCAATTCCACATTCCATTGCACATTCCATTCTGCGTTCCATTCCACATTCCCTTACACGTTTCATTAAACGTGCTATTCCATTTTCCATTCCATTCAATTCCAAGTTCCATTCCACATTCCTTTCCAATGCATTCCATGTTCCATTCCATGTTCCATTCTTCATTCCGTTCCACATTGCATTCCGTTGCATTCCACATTACACTCCACATTTCATCCCATTCCATTCCACATTCCGTTCCACATTCCATTCCACATTCCATTCCACATCCCATTGCATTGCATTCCAAATTCTATTCCACATTCCATTCCATTCCAGTCCACATTCTATTCCACATTCCATTCCCCATTCCATTCCTTTCACTTCCACATTCCATTCCACATTGCATTCCGTTGCATTCCACATTAAGTTCCACATTCCAATCCATTTTATTCCACATTCCATTCCACATTTAATTCCACATTTTATTCCAAATTCCCTTTCACATTCCATTCCGTTCCATTCCACATTCCATTCCACATTCCATTCCATTCCATTACACATCCAATACCACATTACGTTATACATTCCATTCCATTCCATTCCACATTGAATACCACATTAGATTCCTTTCCATTCCATGTTCCATTCCATTTCATTCCGCATTCCATTCCACTTTACATTCCACATTCCATTCCATTCCATTCCACGTTCCATTGCACTTTCCATTCCACATTCCATTCCATTCCATTCCACGTTCCATTCCACATTCCATTCCTTTTTCCAGTCCAAGTTCCATTCCACGTTCCATCCCACGTTCCATTCCTTTCCATTCCACGTTAAATTCTACTTTCCACTCCACATTCCATTCCATTTCATTCCACCTTCCATTCTACATTTCATTCCAATCCATTACACGTTAAATTCCATTCCATTCCAGGTTCCATTCCACATTCCTTTCTACATTCCATTCTACATTCCACTCCACATTCCATTCCATTACATTCCACTTTCCATTCTACATTCCATTCCATTCCGTTCCATTCCACATTCCATTCCATTCCATTGCACATTCAATTCCATTACAATCCACGTGGCATTGGATTCCTTTCAATTCAATTCCACATTGTATTCCACATTCCATTTCAATCCTTTCCATATTCAATTCCATATTACATTCCGTTACATTCGACATTCCATTCCATTCCATTCCCCATTCCTTCCACATTACATTCCAAGTTCCATTCCAAGTTCCATTCCACATTCCATTCCACGTTCCACTCCATTGTATTCAATGTTCCATTCCATTCCATTCTATGTTCCATTCATTCCTTTTCTCATTCCATTCCACATTCCATTTCAATTTCCATTCCACATTCCATTGCACATTCCATTCCATTCCACTCCATCCATTCCACATTCCATTCCACATTGCATTCCATTCCATTCCACTTTCCATTCCACAGTCCTTAAAACATTCCATTCCATTCCATTCCACATTCCATTCCACATTCCATTCCACTATCCTTTCCATTCCATTTCACTTTCAATTCCACTTTCCATTCCATTCCATTCCCCTGTGCATTACACATTAAATTGCACATATCATTCCACATTCCATTCCACATTCCATTTTAAATTCCATTTCATTTCATTCCACATTCCATTACACATGCCTTTGCTCATTCCCTTCCACATTCCATTCCATTCCATTCCACGTTCCATTCCAATGCATTCCACATTATACTCCATTTCATTCCACTTTCCATTCCTCATTCAGTTGCACTTTCCCTTCCACATTCCATTACGTTACATTTCTCATTCCATTCCACATTCCATTCCATTCCATTACACATTCCATGCCACATTCGATTCCCTTCTAATCCGCATTACATTCCATTACATTCCACATTCCATTCCACATTACATTCCACGTTCCATTCCATTCCATTCCAAGTTCCATTTCACCTGCCATTAGACGTTCCATTCCACGTTCAATTCCACTTTCTTTCCATTCCATTCCACTTACCATTACACATTCCAATCCATTAATTATTCCATTCCTTTCCATTCCATTCCATATTTAATTCCATTCAATTCCACATTCCATTCCATTCCATTCCACATTGCATTCCATTCCATTCCAATTTCCATTCAATTCCATTCCATTCAATTGCACATTCCATTCCACATTCCATTCCCTTCCATTCCGCATCCCATTCCATTCCATTGCATTCAATTCCACATTCCATTCCATTCCATTCTATTCCACATTCCATTCCCTTCCATTCCACATTCCATTCCATTTCATTTCACACCCTATGAAATTCCATTCCACATTCCATTCCACAATCCATTGCATTCCATTCCAAATCCTATTCCATTCCATTCCACATTCTATTCCATTCCATTCCACATTCCATTCCACATTCCATTTCATTCCATTCCACATTTCATTCCAGGTTCCATTCCTTTCCATTCCACATTCCTTTCCAGATTCCGTTCCACATTTCCTTCCATGTTCCATTAAAGTTTCCATTCCACTTTCCATTCCATTCCATTTCACCTTTCATTCCTTTGCATTCCATGTTACATTTCATTCCATTCCAGATTCCATTCCAGATTCCATTCCACGTTCCCTTTCAGCTTCCATTCCATTCCATTCCATTCCATTCCATTCCACATTCCATTCCGTTCTATTCCACATTCCATTACATTCCATTCCACATTCCTTTATACTCCATTCCACCTCCCATTCCACATTCCATTCCACATTCCTTTCCACATTCCATTCGACTTTCCATTCCTTTCCATTCCATTCCACATTCCATACCATTCCATTCCACTTTCCATTCCATTCCATTCCACATTCCTTTTCATATTCCTTTCCATTACATTTCATTCCACCTTCCATCCCACATTCCTTTCCATTACATTCTACATTCCATTCCATATTCCATTCCACATTTCATTCCACATTTCATTCCCCGTAATATTCCACATTACATTCCACATTCCATTCCACGTTCAATTCCACCTTCCGTACCATTTCTTTCCACGTTCCATTCCTTTCCATTCCACGTTGCATTTCATTCTATTCCATGTTCCATTCCAGATTCCATTTCCCCATTCTATTCCCCTTTCCATTCCATTCCATTCCACTTCCAATTTCATTCAATTCCACATTCCTTTCTATTCCATTACATTCCATTCTGCATTCCATTACATTCCATTGCACATTCCTATCTATTCCATTCCATTCCACATTCCATTAAGTTCCATGCCCCATTACACTCCATTGTATTACGCTTTCCATTCCTTTCCATTGCTTTCCACATTCCATAACATTGCATTCTATTCCACATTCTATTCCATTCCATTCCACATTCCATTCCATTCCTTTTCACATTCCATTCCACTCCTTTTCACATTCCATTCCACATTGCATTCCATTCCATTCCACATTCCATTCCTTTGCAAATTCCATTCCATTCCATTCCATTCGATTACTCGTTCCATTCAATTCCATCCCTCATTCCATTCCATTCCACGTTCCATTCCATTCCATTCCACATTGCATTCCATTCCATTTCACCTTCCATTCCATTTCAAATTCCATTCCATTCTTTTCCATTTCATTCCACATTCCATTCCATTTCATTCCACAATCCATTCCACTTTCCATTGTGTTCCATTCACATTCCTTTCCACATTTCTTTGCGTTACATTGCCCATTCCATTTCACATTCCATTTCACATTCCATTCCACATTCCATTACATTCCATTCCACATTTCTTTCCACTTTCGATTAATCTTTCCATTTCACATTCCATTCCATTCCATTCCACATTCCATTCCACATTGCATTACATTCCAGTCCACATTCCATTTCACATTCCATTCCTTTCCATTCCATTCCGCATTCCATTCCACATTCAATTCCATTCAATTCCACATTCTATTCCTTTACATTCCTCATTCCATCCCACATTCCATTCCACTCCGCATTCCACATTCCATTCCACTTTCCATTCCTCGTTCAATTCCAAGTTCTATTCCACATTCCATTCCATTCCTTTCCACGTTCCATTGCACATTGCATTCCTTTCTATTCCCCTTTTTTGCACATTCTATTCCACATTCCATTCCACATTCCATTTCAACACATTCCACGTTCCATTTCATGTTCCATTCCACAGTCCATTCCACATTCCATTCCACATTCCATTCCATTACATTCCACATTCCACTCCACTTTCCATTCCTTTCCATTTCACGTTCCATTCCTCATTCCGGCGCACATTCCATTCCACGTTCCATTCCATATTCCATTCCATGTTCCATTCCACGTTCCATTTCATCACATTCCACATTCCATTCCATTGCATTCCACCTTCCCTTCCATTCCATTTCATTCCATTCCGTATTCCATACCATTCCAATCCGTATTCCATTCCATTCCATTCCACATTCCATTCCACATTCCAATCCATTCCATTCCACATTCCATTCCATTCAATTACACATTCTATTCCACCTTCCATTCCACGTTCCATTTCACGTTCCATTCCACGATCCTTTCCATTGCATTCCACGTTCTATTCCGCGTTCCACTCTTGATTTCATGCCACTTTTCATTAAACATTCCGTTCCACATTCCATTCCATATTGCATTCCATTGCAGTCCACATTCCATTCCACATTCCATTCCATTTCATTCAAACATTCAAATCTATTCCATTCCAAATTCCATTCCATCTTCCTTTCCATTCAACTTTACATTCCACATTCCATTCCACAATCCATTCCAGACTCCATTCCATACCATATTCCATTCCATATTTCATTCCATATTCCACATTCCATTCCATATTCCATTCCTCATTCTGTTCCATTCAATTTCACATTCTATTCCACATTCAATTTCACTTTCCTTTCCACTTTCCATTCCATTCCACATTCCATTCCACATTCCATTCCATTGCATTCCACATTCTATTCCACTTTCAAATCCACATTCCATTGCACATTCCATTTCATTCCATTCCACGTGCAGTTCCATTCCATTCAATTCCACGTGCCATTCCACTTTCCACTCCCCATTCCATTCCACTTTCCGTTCAACTTCCCATTCCATTCCATTCCACTTTCCATTCCACATTCCATTGTACATTCCATTCCAAGTTCCATTCCACATTCCATTCCATCTTCCATTCCACTTTCCATTATATTCAAGTTCCTTTTCACATTCCATTTCATTCCATTCCATTCCACGTTCCATTCCAAATTCCATTCCACATTCCATTCCACGTTACATTCCACATTCCATGGCCCATTCCATAACGTGTTCCTTTTCACATTCCATTCCATGTTTCATTACACATTCCACTCCATGTTCCATTCCATTCCATTCCACCTTCCATTCCCCCTTGCATTCCATTCCATTCCAATTTCCATTCCATATTCCATTCCATTGCATTACACATTCCATTCCACATTCAATTCCTTTTCATTCCACACTCATTTCCATTCCATTCCACATTCCTTTCCATATTCCGTTCTATTCAATTCCACATTCCTGTCCACATTATATTCCATTCCATTCCATTCCACATTCCATTCGACATTTCATTCCATTCCATTCCACATTCCAATCAATTCCTTTGCATATTTCATTCAGTAATCCTTTCCACAATCTATTCCATTCCATTCCATATTCCATTCCATTCCATTCCACATTCCGTTTAACACTGCATTCCATTCAATTCCACATTGCCTTCCACTCCATTCAAAATTCCATGTTCCATTCCACGTTCCTTTCCATTCCATTCTATGCTGCATTCCACATTCCGTTCCATTCCATTTCACGTTGAATTCTACATTCCATTCCACATTCCATTCCAGATTCCATTCATCATTGCATTCCACATTCCATTACATATTCTATTTCGTTCCATTCCACATTCCACTCCACATTCCCTTCCATTCCACGATCCATTCCATTCCATATTCCATTCCATTCCACATTCCATTCCATTCCATTCCACATTCCATTGCACGTTCCTTTCCATTGCGCATTCCATTCCATTCCACATTCCATTCCATTCCATTCCACATTCCATCCTGTTCCATTTCATATTCCATTCAATTACACTCCAATTTCCATTCCATTCCAGATTCCTCTGCATTCCATTCCACATTACATTCCATTCCATTCCACATTCCATTCCATTCCATTCCAAATTCCACTCCATTAAGTTGCACATTCCGTTCCACATTCCATTCCATTCCATTGCACTTTGAATTCCACATTCCATTCCTTTCCATTCCACATTAGATTCCATTTCAATCCATTCCATACCACATTCCATTCTATGCCAACAAATTCCACATTTCATTCCATTCCATTTCACATTCCATTCCATTCCAATCGATTCCATTCCATTGCACATTCCATTGCATTCCACGTTCCATTCATTTCCATTCCATTACACATTCCATTACACATTCCATTCCATTCCATTCCACATTCCACTCCGTATTCCAGTCAAAATTCCATTTCATTCCACTCCACATTCCTTCCACATTCCATTCCTTTCAATTACACATTCCATTCCACATTCCCTTCCACATTCCATTCCATTCCATTCCATGATCCTTCCACAATCCATTCCATTCCCTTCCACATTCTGTACCACATTTCATTCCATTACATTCCACATTCCATTCCACATTCCACATTACATTCCATTCCATTCCACATTCCATTCCACTTTCCATTCCACGTTTCATTCCACGATCCATTCCATTCCTTTCAACATTCCATACCATTGGATTCCATTCCATTCCGTATTCCATTCCATTCCATTCGACATACTATTCACTTTCCATTCCATTCCAGTCCACATTCCATTCCTTTCCATTCTATATTCCATTTCATTACATTCCACATTTCATTCCAAATTCCATTCCACGTTCCATTCCATCCCATTCCATGCTCAATTCCACTTTCCATTGGATGTTCCATTCCACTTTCCATTCCGTGTTTCATTCCATTCCATTCCACGTTGCATTCCACATTCCTTTCCATTCCATTCAACGTTCCCTTCTTTTCCATTCCACATTGCATTCCACGTTCCATTCCACGATCCATTCTACGTTCCATTCCATGCCATTCTACATACCATTCCATTCCATTCCACATTCCATTCCGTGCCATTCCATTTTCCACTTCATTCTATTCCACGTTCCATTTGACATTCCATTTCACTTTGCATTCCACCTTCAGTCCCATTCCATTCCTTCCATTCCACTACCCATTCCATTCCATTCCACTTCCCATTCCATTCAAATCCACCTTCCATTCCATTCAATTCCGTTCCGTTCCATTCCACTACATTTCATTTCATATTCCATTCCATAGCATTCCGCATTCCATTCTGTTCCATTCCATTCCATTCAATATTCCATTCCATTCCATTCCGTTACATATTCAATTCCATTCCTTTCTAAATTTCATTCCATTCCATTCCACATTCCATTCTATTCCATTCCATTCCATTCCACATTCCATACCATTCAATTCCATTCCACATTCCATTCCACATTCCATTCCCTTCCATTGCACATTCCATTCCATTCGATTCCACATTCCATTCCACGTTCCATTCCATTTTCCATTCCAGGTTCCATTCCATTTCATTCCACGTTTCATTCCTCATTCCATTCCTCATTCCTTTCCATTCCATTCCACATACCATTCCACATTCCATTCCATTCCATTCCATTCCATTCCATTCCACATTCCAATCCACATTCTCTTCCACATTTCATTCCACAATCTGTTCCACAATGCATTCCACATTCCATGCCATTCTATTCCACATTCCATTCCATTCCATTACACATTCCATTACATTCCATTCCACGTTGCATTCCACCATCCATTCCACATTGCCTTCCTTTCCATTCCACATTCCTTTCCACATTCCATTCCATTCAAATCCACATTTCATTCCACATTTCATTCCATTATTTGCCAGATTATATTCCACATTCCATTACACATTCCATTCCACATTCCCTTCCACATTCCCTTCCATTCCATTCCACATTCCATTCCACATTCCATTTGATTCAATTCTACATTCCATTCCATTCCTTTCCATTCCACTCCATTCCACTCCTTCCATTCCACGTTCCATTCCACATTCTTTCCCATTTCACTCCACGTTCCTTTCCACACTCAATTCCTCATTCCATTCCACATTCCATTACATTCCGTTACACAGACCATTCCACATTCATTTCCATTCCATTCCATATTAGATTCCCCATTCCATTTCTTATTCCCTTCCACGTTCCATTCCATTCCATTCCACATTCCATTCCACATTCCATTCCATTCTATTCCAAATTACATTCCATTCCACTTCAGATTCCATTCCATTCCATTCCATATTCCATTCCATTGCATTCCACATTCCGTTCCATTCCATTCACATTCCATTCCATTCTACTCCAGGTTTCATTCCATTCCACATACCATTCCATTTCACTCCAGATTCCATTCCACTTCACATTCCATTACATTCCATTCGACCTTCCATTACAGTCCATTGCATTCAGTTGCGCATTCCATTCCACATTCCATTTCATTCAAATGCACATTCCATTCCATATTCCATTCCCTTCCATTCCACGTTCTATTCCATTCCAATCCATTCCATACCACATTCTATTCTATTCCATTACATACCACATTCCATTCCATTCCATATTCGATCCCACATTCCATTCAATTCCACATTCCATTCCAATCCATTCCAGATTCCTTTACTTTTCATTCAACATTCTGTTCCATGTTCCATTCAATCCCATTCCATTCCACATCCCTTTCCAAATTCCATTCCATTCCTTTCCATTCCACTTTCCATTCCATTCCTTTCCACATTCCATTGCACATTCCATTTCATTCCATTCCACATTGTATTCCATTCCATGCCACATTCCATTCCTTTCCATTCCATATTCCATTCCACATTCCATTCCATTCCATTCCACATTACATTGCACACTCCATTCAATTCCATTCCATTCCATTCCACATTACATTCCATTCCATTCCACATTCCATTTCTTTCCTTTCCACTTTCCATTCCACGTTCCATTCCAAATTCAATTCCACGTTCCATTTCACGTTGCATTCCACGTTCCATTCCAAGTTCCATTCTACGTTCCATTCCATTCCATTCCACGTTCCATTCCATTCCATGCCACGTTCCATTCCACTTTCCATTAGACGTACCATTGCGTTCTATTCCACGTTCCATTCTACCTTCCATTAGAGGTTCCATTCCACGTTCCATTTCATTCCATTCCTAGTTACATTCCATATTCCATACCATTGCATTGAACATTCCATTCCATTCCATTCAACATTCCATTCCACATTCCATTCCAATCCATTGCATTTAACATTCCATTCCATTCCATTCAACATTCCATTCAATTCAATTCCACGTTCCTTTCCACTTTCCATTCCGCGTTGAATTACACGTACCATTCCACGTTGCATTCCATTCCATTGCATGTTCCATTCCACGTTCCATTCCATTCCATTCCACATCCCATTCCATAGCATTCCACATTCCATTTCATTCCATTCCACTTTCCTGTCCACATTCCATTTCACATTCCATTCCACCTTCCATTTCATTCCATTCCTTTCCATTCCACATTCCATATCTTTCCAATCCTCCTTCCATTCCATTCAATTCCACATCCCATTCCATTCCATTACATTCCATTCCACATTCCACTGCATAACTTTCTGCATTCTCTTCCATTCCATTTAATTCTACATTCGATTCCATTCCATTCAAATTTGCATTCCATTCCATTCCACATTCCATTCCATTCCATTACGTTCCAAATTCCATACCATTCCATAAAATTCCACATTCCATTGCACATTCCATTTCACATTCCATTCCATTGCATTCCGTTCCTTTCCATTCCATTCCATTACACATTCCATCCCAAATTCCATTCCGTGTCCATTCCACATTCCATACCATTACACATTCCATTCAACATTACATTGCACATTCCATTCCATTCCATTGATACATTCTGTTCCATTCCATTCCATGTTCAATTCCATTTCACATTTCATTCAGCATTCTATTCCACATTCCATTCCACGTTCCATTCCACATTCCGTTCCATTCCATTCCACGTTCCTTTCCACATTTAATTCCACATTCCATTCCATTCCACTCCACGTTCCTTTGCACTTTCCATACCAAATTCCATTCCACGTTACTTTCCACTTTCCAATCCATTCCACTTTCCATTCCACTTTCCATTCCATTCCATTCCACGTTCCTTTCCACATTCCGTTGTACATTCCATTCCAAGTTCAATTCCACATTCCAATCTACATTCCATTGCATGTTTCATTCCACATTCCATGCCATTCAAGTTCCATTCCACATTTCATTTCACTTTCCATTGCACGTTCCATTCCACATTCCATTGCACATTGCATTTCACGTTCTATTCCACATTTCATTCCACGTTCCATTTCACTTTCCAATTCACGTTCCATTTCATTCCATTTCATGATCCATTCCTCATTCCATTCCATTCCATTCCACTTTGCATTCCACATTCCATTCAACATCCCATTCCACGTTCCATTCCACGTTCCATTCCATTACATTCAACGCTCCATTCCACGTTCCATTCCACATTCCTTTCCACCTTCCTTTTCACTTTCCATTGCACGTTCCATTTCATTCCATTTCACGATCCTATCCTCATTCCATTCCATTCCATTCCACTTTCCATTCCGCGTTTCATTCCAAGTTCCTTTCCACGTTCCATTCCAAGTTCCTTTCCACGTTCCATTCCATTCCATTCCGTGTTCCATTCCACACTGCATTCCATTACACGTTCCATTGTACTTTCCATTCCACATTCCATTCCATTGCATTCCACATTCCATTCCACATTCCATTCCACATTTCTTTCCAATTTCCATTCAACGTTCCATTCCACATTCCATTCCATTCCCTTCCCCACCATTCCATTCCACATGCCATTTCTCATTCCATTCCATTCCATTCCACATTTCATTCCATTCCATTCCATTCCACGTTTTATTCCACACTGCATTCCACATTGCATTCGACATTCCCTTTCACATTCCATTAAACATCCCATTCCACATTCAATTCCACATTCCATTCCACGTTCCATTGCATTCCATTCCACGTTCCATTCTACATTCCATTAGACGTTTCAATCCATTCCATTCCACTTTCCATTCTACGTTTGGTTAGAGGTTCCATTCTGAATTCCATTCCACGTTCCATTCCATTAAATTCCACGTTACATTCCATATTCTATTCCATTCCATTCCACATTCCAATCCACTCCGTTCAACATTCCATTCCATTGCATTCCACGTTCCATTCTACTTTCCATTCCATGTTCCATTCCAGGTTCCATTCTTTTCCATTCCACGTTCCATTCTATTCCATTCCACGTTCAATTTCATTGCATTCCAGGTTCCATTCCACATTATATTTCACATTCCATTCCACCTTACATTCCAATAGATTCCGTTCCACATTCTATTCCTCTCCATTCCACATTCCATTCCATTCCATTACACATTCCATTTATCATTGCATTCCACATTCCATTTCACGTTCCTTTCCACCTTCCATTTCACATTCGATTCCATTCATTTCTATTCCACATTCCATTCCACTTTCGATTCCTTTCCATACAACATTCCAGAAGACATTCATTTCCATTTCATTCCACATTGCATTCCACCTTCCCTTCTATGTTCCATTACCTGCTGTAGTCCATTCCATTCCACGTTCCATTCCTTTCCATTCCACATTGCATTTCATTCCATTCCACATTGCATTCCACATTACGTTTCACATTGCATTACAAATTCCAATTCACATTCCATTACATTATATTCCATTACAATCCACATTCCTTTACATTCCAATGCACTTTCCATTCCTTTCCATTCCACGTTACATTTCATTTCACATTCCATTCCATTTCATTCTACATTCCATTCCATTACATTCCACATTCCTTTCCACATTCCATTCCATGTTATATTCTATGCCATTCCACATTCCACTCCATTCCATACCACATCCTATTCTATTCAATTCCACATTCCCTTCCATTCCATTCCAATCCGAATTCCATTTTAGATTCTATTCCACGTTCCATTCCATTTCATTCCACATTCTAATGCAGTCCATTTAACAATCCAGTCAATTCAATTCCACATTCCATTCCATTCCATTCCATTCTATTCCATTCTGCAATGCATTCCACTCCATTGCGCATTGCATTCCATTCCATTCCATTCCATTCCATTCCATTCCATTCCATTCCATTCCAAATTCCATTCCATTCCTTTCTATTCTATTCCATTCCACATTCCATTCCATTCCATTCCACATTGCATTCCATTCCATTCCACATTGCATTCCATTCCATTCCACATTCCATTCCATTCCATTCCACATTCCATTTCCTTCCGTTCCATTCCATTCTGCATTCCATTCTATTCCATTCTGCATTGCACTTCAATCCATTCCATTCCATTCTAAATTCCGTTCCTTTCCATTCCATTCCACAGTCCATTCCATTCCATTAAACATTCCACATCATTCCATTCCACAATTCATTCCATTTCTTTCCAAGTTCCATTCAACATTCCATTCCATTTCATTTCATTCTATTCTACATTCCATACCATTCCATTCCATTCCATATTCTATTCCTTTCCATTCCACATTCCATTCTGTTCCATTCCACATACCTTTCAAATCCACTGCACATTCCATTCCACTTTCCTTCCCGCATTCCATTGCACTTTCCATTCCACGTTCCATTCCGCGTTGTATTCCATTTCATTCCACATTCCATAACATTCCATTCCATTCCATTCCAAATTCCATTCCAAATTCCATTCCATTCCATTCCATTCCTTTCCACATTCTATTCCTTTCCATTCCACATTCCATTCCACATTCCACTTAACGTTCCATTCCAAATTCCATTCCACATTCCATTCCACGTTCCATTCCATTCCTTTCCATGTTCCACTCAACGTTCCATTCCGCTTTGAATTCCGGTTTGGATTCCACGTTCCATTCCATTCCATTCCACGTTCCATTCCATCTTCCATTCCATTACTTTTCATTCCAGATTCCATTCCGTATTCCATTCCACGTTCAATTCCTCATTCCATTCCACGATCTTTTCCACTTTCCATTCCACATTACATTTCACTTTCCATTCCATTTCATTCCACATTCCATTCCACAGACTATTCCACATACCATTCCACATTCCATTCCATTCCCTTCAATATTCCATTCCACATTCCATTCCATTCCACATTCCATTCCATTCTATTCAATATTCCATTCCACATTCCATTCCATTCCACATTCCATTCCATTCCATTCCAATTTCCCTTCCACTTTCCATTACACTTTCCTTTCCACATAACATTCCGTTCCATTTCACATTACATTCCACGTCCCATTCTATTCCATTCCACTTTCGATTCCACATTCCACTCCACATTGCTTTCCATTCCACATACCATTCCAAATTCCATTGCATTCCTGTCCACATTCCATTCCTAGTTGCATTCCATTCCATTCCACATTCCCCTGCATTCCAATCCACATTCCATTCCACATTCCATTCGATTCTGTTGCTCATTCTATTCCACATTCCATTCCATTCCATTATGCATTCAATTCCACATTCCATTTCATTCCTTTCCACATTCAATTCCACATTCCATTCCATTCAATTTCACTTTCCATTCCACGATCACTTCCATATTCCATGCCTTTCCATTCGACATTCCATTCCGCATTCCATTGCACATTCCATTCCACGTTCCATTCCAACATCCATTCCACATCTCATTTCATTCCATTCCACATCTCATTTCATTCCATTCCACATTTCATTCCATTCCATTCTACATTCTGTGTCATTCAATTCAACATTCCAATCTACTTTGAATTTCACATTCCATTCCACATTCCATTTCACATTCCATTTCACATTCCATTCAATTCCATTCCAATTTCCTTTCCACATTCCATTCTATTCCATCCCACATTGCATTCCACATTCCGTTCCATTCCTTTCCGCATTCCATTCCATTCTATTCCACTTTCCATTCCACATTCCTTTGCATTTCCTTTCACTTTCCATTCCACATTCCATTCCATTCCTTTCCACGTACCATTCTGCGTTCTATTCCATGTTCCATTCCACAATCCATTCCATTCAATTCCACATTCATTTCCATGCCATTCCACGACCCACTTCATTCCATGCCACATTCCAATCCACTTTACATTACATATTCCATTCCACATTTCATTTTGCATACCAGTTCATTCCATTCTATTTCATTGCACATTCCATTCAATTCCATTCCACATTCCATTCCAAATAACATTCAATTCCATTCCACATTCCTTTGCATTACATTGCACATACCATTCCATTTCATTCCACATTTCTTTCCATTCCATTCCACTTTCCATTCCACATTCAATTCCATTCCATACCACATTCCCTTCCACATTGCACTCCACGTTCCATTACACATTCCATTCCAAGTTTCATTCTATTCCATTCCACGTTCCATTCCATTCCATACCACGTTCCATTCCATGTTCTATTCCATTCCATGTTCTATTCCATTCCATTCCACTTTTGATTCCACTTTCCATTCCCTTCCATTACACATTCCATTCGACATTCCATTCCATTCCACTCCACATTCTATTTCACATTCCATTCCATTCCACATTCCATTCCACATTCCATTCCACGTTCCAATCCACATTCCATTACATTCCATTCCACGTTCCACTACACTCCATTCCACGTTCCACTACACTCCATTCCACGTTCCAATTCATTCCATTGCACATTCCTTTTCACATTCAATTACATATTCCGTTACACTCCATTCTAATCCACATTGAATTCATTTAAAATCCACTTTCCATTCCATTCCTTTCCACGTTTCACTCCATTCCACATTCCATTCCACATTCCATTCTCTTCCATTCCACATTCCATTCCATTCCATTCCCCCTTCCATTCCACATTCCATTCCACATTCCATTCCATTCCATTCTATTCCACATTCCATTCCATTCCATTTCACTTTCTATTCCATTCTATTCCACATTCCATTCCACATATCATTTCACATACCATTCCACGTTCCATTCCATTCCATTCTACATTCCATTCCATTCAATTATACTTTCTTTTCCATTCCATTCCATTCCTCATTCCATTCCATTCCATTCCGCATTCCTTTCCATTCCATTCCATTCCACGTTCCATTCCACATTCCATTCCATGTTCCATTCCACGTTCCATGCCACGTTCCTTTCCACGTTCAATTCCACATTCCATTCCATTCCCTTCCGGGTTTCATAAAATTCCATTCCATAGTCCATTCCACGTTTCATTCCATTCCATTCCACGTTCCATTCCACCTTGCTTTCCACATTCCTTTTACATTCCATTCGATTCCATTACACATTCCATTCCTTTCCATTATACATTCCATTCCACATTCCATTGCATTCCACATTCCATTCCTTTCTATTATACATTCCATTCCACATTCCATTCCATTGCATTCCATATTCCATTCTTCGTTCCATTCCATTCCATTCCACATTCCATTCCACCTTCTTTTCCACATTCCATTTCACACTCCAATCAATTCCATTCCACATGCCATTGCATTCCATTCCACATTCCATTCCACGTTCCATTCCATGTTCTATTCCATTCCATTCCACATTCCTTTCCACATTCCATTCCATTCCATTTTACATTCCACTCGACATTCCATTCCATTCCACTCCACATTCCATTTCACACTACATTCCATTCCATTCCACATTCCATTCCACATTCCATTCCACGTTCCAATCCATGTTCCATTGCATTCCATTCCACGTTCCACTGCACTCCGTTCCACGTTACAATTCATTCCATTCCACATTCGTTTACACATTCCTTTACGCATTCAATTTCACATTCCATTCCATTCCATTCTATTCCACATTGCATTCAATTCCAATCCACATTCCATTCCATTCAATTTCACGATCTATTCCATTCCACATTCCATTCCATTCCCTTCCACCTACCATTCCGTTCCATTCCACATTCCATTACATTCCATTCCACATTCCATTCCATTCCATTCTATACCACATTCCATTCCATTCCATTCCACTTTCCATTCCCTTCTTTTCCAACTACCATTCCTCATTGCTTTTCACATTGCATTCCACGTTCCATTCCATTCAATTCCACATTCCATTCTATTCCATTCAATTCCTCATTCCATCCCATTGCATTCCGCATTGCATTCCATTGCATTTCAATCCATTCGACATTCCATTCCATTCCATTCCACGTTCAATTCCAAATTCCATTCCGCTTTCCATTCCGCTTTCCATTCCACGTTCCATTCCATGATCTATTCCACATTCCATTCCATTCCATTCCACATTACATACCACATTCTATTCCACATTCCATTTCACATTCCCTTTAATTCCATTCCTCATTCCGTTCCATTCCATTCCGCATTCCATTCCACATTCCATTCCATTCCGTTCCACATTCCATTCAGCATTCCATTCCACATTCTATTTCATATTCCTTTCCTCACTCCATTTCACATTCGATTCCATTCCATTCCATTCCCCATTCAATTCCACATTCCATTCCACTTTCCATTCCACATTCCATTCCACGTTCCATTCTATGTTCCATTACATGTTGCATTCCATTCCATTCCACGTTCCATTAAATTGCATTCCATGTTGCATTTCTTTCGTTTCCACGTTTCATTCCACATTCAGTTTCACATTCCATTCCATATTCCATTTCACATTCCCTTACACATTCCATTCCATTACATTGCATTACAATCCACATTCATTTACATTCCAATCCACATTCCATTGCTTTCCATTACACGTTACATTCCATTCCACATTCCATTCAATTCCATTCCACATTCCATTCCATTCCATTCCACATTCCTTTCCACAATCCATTCCACATTCCATTCTACGATCCATTCTATTCCATTCCACATAGCATTCCTTTCCTTTACACATTCCATTCTGTTAAATTTCACATTCCTTTCCATTACATTCCATTCCGAATTCCATTCCACATTCCATTCTACATTCCATTCCATTTCATTCCATATTCCATTACATTCCATTCCACATTCCGTTCCATTCTATTCCATTCCACATTCCATTCCAATCCATTCCACTTTCCTTTCCACATTCCATTCCACATTCCATTCCAAGATCCATTCTATTCCATTCCACATTCCATTCCATTCCATTCCACATTCCATTCCATTTCATTACACACTCCTTTCTATTAAATTCCACATTCCTTTCCATTCCATTGCATTCCGAATTCCATTCCACATTCCGTTCTACGTTCCATTCCATTTCATTCCACATTCCATTCAGTTCCTTTCCACATTCCATTCAATTCAATTCCACATTCCATTCCATTCCATTCCACTCCGCATTCCGTTACATTCCATTACGCTTTGCATTCCATTCCATTCCATTCCTTTCCATTCCAAATTCCATTCCATTCAATTCCATTCCATTCCATTCCACAGTCCATTCCATTCCATTCCGCATTCCATTCCATTCCATTCCATTCCAAATTCCATTCCAAATTCCATTCCTCTTTCCATTCCATTCCATTCCACATTCCTTTCCATTCAATTCCAAATTCCATTCCTTTCCATTCCAGTCCATTCCATTCCACATTCCATTCCATTCAATTCCAAATTCCATTCCTTTCCAATGCATTCCATTCCGCATTCTTTTCCTTTCCATTCTGCATTCCATTCCATTCAATTCCACAATCCATTCCATTTCATTTCACATTCCATTCCATTCCATTTAATTCTATTCTATATTCCATACCATTCCATTCCATTCCTCATTCCTTTCCTTTCCATTCCACATTACATACCATTCCATTTCACATTCCATTTCAATGCACTCCACATTCCATTCCACGTTCATTTCCACAATCCATTGCACGTTCCATTCCACGTTCCATTCCACGTTCTATTCCATTCCATTCCACATTCCCTTCCACATTCCATTACGTTTCATTCCATATTCCATTCCACATTCCATTCCATTCCTTTCATCCTGCCATTCCACATTCCATGACATTCCATTCCATTCCACATTCCATTTCACTTTCCTTTCCACATACCATTTCACATTTCATTCCATTCCATTCCACATTCCATTCCACATTCCATTCTACATTCCAATCCATGTTCCACTCCATACAATTCCACGTTCCATTCCGTTCCATTCCACATTCTATTTCATTCTATTCCATGTTCCATTCCACATTCCATTCCACATTCCATTTCGCATTCCATTTTGCTTTCTATTGCTTTCCATTCCATTCCATTCCACATTCCATTCAATTCCAACCCACATTCCTTTCCATTCCATTCCACGTTCCCTTCCATTCCACATTGCATTCCATTCCATTCCACATTCCATTTCACATTCCCTTCCTTTCAATTCCACAGTCCATTCCATTCCATTCCATACCATTCCATATTACATTCCACGTTCAATTCCATTCCATTCAACATTGCTTTCCACTTTCCTTTCCACATTCCATTACACGTTCCATTCCACTTTCCATTTGACATTCCATTCCATTCCATTCCACGTTCCACTCCTTTTCATTTCACATTCCAATCCTTTTCATTCCACGTTCCATTTCATTCCACTCCACATTCAATTTCATTCCATTCCACTTTCCATACCTCATTCCATTTCACTTTCCATGCTACATTCCATTTCGCATTCCTTTCTTTTCCAATTCATATTCCATTGCATTCCATTCAACCTTGTATTTCATTCCACATTCCATTGCATTCCACATCCCATACCATTCCATTCCACATTCCATTCCATTCCATTCCACATTCCATTCTACATTCCATTCCATTCCATTCTATTCCACATTCTATTCCACATTCCCTTCCACATTCCATTCCATTTTCGATTCCACGTTCCACTCCATATTCCATTCCATGTTCCAATCCATTCCATTCCATTCCATTCCGCATACCACATTCCATTCTATTACATTCCATTCCACATTCTATTCCACATTCCATTCCATTGCATTCCACGTTCCATTCCATTACATTCCCCATTCCACAGCATTGCATTCCACATTCCATTCCATTCAATTTCACGTTCCATTCCACGTTCCACTGCACGTTCCATTTCACTTTCCATTAAAAGTTCCATTCCACTTTCCGTTCCACCTTCCATTCCATTCCATTCCATTCCATTGCACATTCCATTCCATTCCATTCCACTTTCCATTCAATTACATTCCACATTCCATTCCACATTCCATTCCACATTCCATTCCATTACATTCCACATTTCATTCCACACTTCATTCCATATTCCATTCCACATTCCATTCTGTTCCATTCCACATTCCATTCCACATTTCATTCCACATTCCATTCCACATTCTATTTCACACTCCATTCCACATTATATTTCATATTCCATTCCATTCCATTCCCCATTCCATTCCATTCCATTCCACATTGCATTCCATTCCTTTCCACATTTCATTCCACATTCCATTTCACTTTCCATTTCATCACATTCCACATTCTATTAAACATTCCATTCCATGTCCCATTACTTTCCATTCCACGTTCAATTCCACGTTCAATTCCATTTCATTTCACTTTTCAACATTCCATTCCACATTCCATTCCGGTCCATTCAACATTCCATCCCACACTCCAATCCGTTCCATTCCACATTGCCTTCCAAACTCCATTCTTCGTTCCATTCCACATTCAATTACACAATTCATTCTGTTCAATTCCACATTCTATTCCACACTCCTTTCCACATTCCATTCCACATTCCATTCCTTTGCATTTCTCATTCCTTTCCGCATTCCATTCCACAATCCATTCCACATCCATTCCACATTCCTTTCCATTCCATTCCATTCCTTTCCACATTCCATTCGATTCCATTCCACATTCCTTTCCACATTGCATTCCACGTTTCATTCCAATTTCCATTCCGCATTCCATTTCATTCCATTCCACATTCCATTCCATTCCATTCCACTTTCCATTCCATTCCATTCCATATTCCTTTCCAAATTCCATTCCATTCCATTCCACATTCCATTCCACATTCCTTTCCACGTTCCATTCCATATACTATTACATTCTATTCCACATTCTGTTCAATTCCATTACATATTCCATTTCATTCCATTCCGCATTTCACTCCGCATTCCATTACATTCTGTTCCACATTCCATTCCATTCCATTCCATTTCAGTCCACATTGCATTCAATTACATTACATTGAACATTCCATTTCATTCCATTGCACATTCCATTTCATTCCATTCTATTCAACATTCCATTCGATTATCTTCCACATTCCATTCCATTCCATTCTATTCCACATTCCATACCGTTCCATTTCACATTCTCTTCCATTCCATTCCACATTCCATTCCTCATTCCATTATATTCCATTCCACCTCCTATTACACTTTCCACTCCACGTTCCATTCCGCGTTCCAATCCATGTTTCATTCCACTTTGCTTTCCACATTCCATTCCATCCCTTTCCATTCCATTCCACATTCCATTCCATTCCATTACTCATTCCATTCCATTCCATTCCACGTTCCATTCCATTCCACATTCCATTCCAGATTCCATTCCATTCCATTATACTCCTTTCCATTCTATTCTATTCCTTTCCATTCCATTCCACATTGCATTTCATTCCATTACACCTTCCCTTCCATTCCACTGCATTCCAGTCCTCATTCCATTTTGTACTCCATTCCAAGTTCCTTTCCACGTTCCATTCCCCATTGCATTCCATTGCCTTCCATTCCACTCCATTCCATTCCGCAATCCATTCTACATTCCATTCCATTCCATTCCATTCCATTCCATTCCATTCCACTACATTCCACTTCACATTCCTTTCCGCATTCCATTCCATTCCATTCCACCTTTCTTTCTACACCTTTCCACATTCCATTCCATTCCATTCCCTTCCATTCCACATTCCATTCCACTTTCCATTCCACATTCCGTTCCATATTCCATTCCATTTTGCATTCCACATTCCATTCCACATTCCATTCCATTCCATTCCATTCCACATTCCATTCCACATGGCATTACATTTTTATTCCACATTCCATTCCACATTCCGTTCCATTCCATTCCACATTCCATTCCACGTTCCATTCCATTTCACTCCACATTCGATTCCACGTTGCATTACACTTTCCATTGAACGTTCCTTTCCACTTTCCATTTGACATTCCATTCCATTCCATTCCACGTTCCACTACTGTGCATTCCACCTTACATTTCATTGCATTCCACATTCCATACCACATTCCATTTCACATTTCATTCCACATTCCATTTCGCCTTCCATTCCATTCCATTCCATTCTACATTCCTTTCCTTTCCAATCCATATTCCATTCCATGCCATTCCACATTGCATTTCATTCCCGATTTCATTCCATTCCACATCCCATTCCATTCCGTTCCACATTCCATTCCTGTCCAGTTCACATTCCATTCCACATTCCTTTCCATTCCATTCTATTACACATTCTATTCCTCAATGCTAGTTTCATTCCATTCCATTCCACATTCCATTCCATTCTACTCCGCATTCCAGTCCATTCTATTCCATATTCCATTCCAAGTTCCATTCCACGTTCCATTGCTCCTTCAATTCCAAGTTCCGTTCCACGTTCCTTTCAATGAACCATTCCAAGTTTCATTCAATTCCATTCCACATCGCATTCCATTCCATTCCAAATTCCATTCCACATTCCAATCCATTCCATTCCGCACTCCATTCCACATTACATTACATTCCATTCCACCTTCCTTTCCACTTTCCTCTCCATTTCATTCCATTCCACATTGCATACCATTCTAATTCACGATCCATACCACATTCCAGTCCATTCCATTCCACCTTCCTTTCCACATTCCTTTCTTTTCCATTCCAAATTCAATTCCACATTCCACTACATTACATTATATTCCACATTCCATACCGCATTCCATTCAATTCCATTAAACATAGCATTCCATTCCATTTCACATTCCATTCCATTCGATTACATTCCATTCCAACTTCTTTTCCACATTCCATTCCATACCATTCCATTCCACATGCCATTCCATATTCAATTCCTTTCCATTCCACATTCCATTCCATTCCATTGCACATTCCATTCCACAATTCATTGCACATTTCATTCCACGTTCCAATTCACATTCCCTTCCACATTCCATACCACATTCCATTGCATTCCATTAAACATAGCATTGCATTCCATTCCATTCCACATTCGATTCCGTTCCATTCCATTGCACACCAACTTCTATTCCACATTCCATTCCATACCTTTCCATTACACATGCCATTCCACATTCCATTCCTTTCCATTCCACATTCCATTCCATTCCATTCCACATTCTGTTCCTCTTTCCATTCCACATTCCATTCCTTTCTATTCCACATTCCATTCCATTGCATTCCACATTCCATTCCATTGCATTCCACATTCCATTCCATTCCATTCCACTTTCCATTTGACGTTCCATGGCATTCCAATCCCCATTCCATCCCACATTCCATTCCATTCCGCATTCCATTCCACATTTACACCCACATTCCGTTCCATTACATTTCACATTCCATTTTACTTTCCATTCCATTCCACTCCAAATTCCATTCCACATTCGATTACATTCCTTTCCAAATTATATTTCACTGCATTCCACATTTCAATCCCCATTGCTTTCCATCTTCTATTTCATCCCATTCCACGTTTCATTCCAACTTCCATTCCACATTCCATTCCATTCCATGCCACACATCATTCCACATTCCATTCCATATTCCATTCCACATTCAATTCCGCATTGCATTTGGCATTTAATTCCTTTCCATTCCATTCCATTCCACATTCCATTCCATTCCACATTCCATTCCACATTCCATTCCGTTTCATTCATGTCCATTCCACATTAAATTCCACATTCCACATTCCATCCATGTTCCACTCCTTTCCATTCCACATTACATTCCATTTATTTCCACATTCCTTACCACTCCATTCTGCATTCAATTCCATTCCATTCCGCATTCAAATCCAGATTCCATTCCATTCCACACTGCATTAAATTCCAAATTCCATTGCATTCCTTTCCACATTCCATTCCATTCCTTTCCATTCCACATTCCATTCCATTGCATTCCACATTCTATTCCTCATTCCATTCCATTTCATTCCACATTCAATTCCACATTCCTTTCCTTTCCACTCCACATTCCATTCCATTCCATTGAACGTTCCATTCATTTCCATTCCACATTACATTCCACATTCAATTCCATTCCTTTCCACATTTCATTCCACATTCCATTCAACATTCCACTTCACATTCTATTCAACATTCCATTCCGCATTCCTTTCCACTCCATTCCATTCCATTTCACATTCCATTCCACACTCCATTCTGTTCTGTTCCACATTCCATAACACATTCCTTTCCACATTCCTTTCCACATTCCATTCCATTCCATTCCATTTCACATTCCATTCCACCTTCCATTCCACATTCCATTCCATTCCATTCCAAGTTTCATTCCACTTTCCATTCCACGTTACATTCCACATTGCATTCCATTCCACATTCCATTCCACGTTCCATTCCACATTCCTTTTCATTACTTAACACATTCCATTCCATATTCCATTCCACATTCCTTTCCATGATCCATTCCTTTGAATTACACATGACACTCCACATTGCATTCCACATTCCATTCCACATTCTCTTCCACATTCCAGTCCACATTCCATTATATTCCATTCCACATTCCATTCCATTCCATTCCTCATTCTTTACAACATTCCATTCCACATTCCATTCCATTCCATTCCAGATTCCTTTCCACATTCCTTTCCATTCCAGTCCACATTCTATTCAACTTTCCATTCCATTCCATTCCACATTCCATTCCACATTCCATTCCACATTCCCTTCCACTTTCCATTCCATTCCGTTCCACTTTCCATTCCACATTCCATTCCATTCCATTCCACATTCTATTTCACATTCCATTCCAGAATCCATTCCACTCCATTCCACATTCCATTCCATTGCATTTCACATATCATTACATTCCATTTCACATTCCATTCGACATTCCATTGCATTCCAATCCACATTACATTCCACATTCCTTTCAATTCCATTCCCAATTTCATTCCACATTCCATTCCACATTCCATTCCATTCCATTCCGCATTCGATTCCACATTCCACTCCACATTCCTTTCCACATTCCATTCAATTCCATTGCACATCCCATTCCACATTCCACTCCACATTCCATTCCACATTTTATGACATTCCTTTCCACATTCCATTCCATCCCATTCCACATTCCATTCCACATTGCATTCCACTCCACATTACATTCCACCTTCTATTCCATTCCATTCCACGTTTCATTCCACCTTCCCTTCCAGGTTCCATTCCACTTTCCATTCCTCGTTCCATTCCTCGTTCCATTCCAACATTCAGAAAACGTTCCATTCCATTCCACCTTCCACTCCACATTCCATTCCATTCCGTTACACTTTCCATTCCACTTTCCATACCACGTTCCATTCCACTTTCCATTATGTTCCATTCCACATTAAATTCCACATTCCATTTCACATTCTATTCCACATTCCATACCACATTCCATTCGATTCTATTCCACATTCCATTACACTTTCCTTTCCACAGTACATTCCACATTCTATTCCATTACATTCCATTCCACATTCCATTTCACATTCCATTCCACATTCCATTGCATTCCATTCCACGTTCCATTCCACATTCCATTCTACGTTGCATTCCACGTTCCTTTCCATTCCGTTCCACGTTCCGTCCCACATTCCATTCCACATTCCATTCCACATTCCTTTCCGTTCCATTCCACGTTCCACCCAAATTTGCATTCAATTCCATTGTACGTTCCATTCCACGTTCCATTCCTCATTCCATACCACACTCCATTCCATTCCTTTCCATATTCCATTCCATTCCACATTCCAAAACATTCCATTCCACATTCCGTTCCACCTTCCTTTCCATTCCATTCTATTGCACATTCCATTCCTATCCTTTCTATTAGACATTCCATTCCAGTCCATTACACATTCCTTTCTATTCCATTCCATATTCCATTCCACATTCCTTTCCACGTTCCACTCCACGATCCATTGCTTTCCATTCCACGTTCCATTGCATTCCATTCCACGTTGCATTCCATATTCCATTCCATTCCTTTTGACATTCATTTCCATTCCATTCCACATACTATTCCACATTCCATTGCACATCCCTTTCCATTCCACATTACATTCCCCATTCCATTCCATTCCATTCCATATTCCATTCCACTTTCCCTTCCATTCCATTCGTCATTCCATTCCATTCCGTTGCACATTCCATGTTCCATTCCACGTTCCATTCCAAGTTCCATTCCATTCAATTCCACATTCCATTCCACAATTCATTCCATTCTATTTCACATTCCATTCCACATTCCATTCCACGTTCCGTTCATCATTCCATTCCTCATTCCATTCCATAATACATTTCATTCCATTCCCCATTGCATTCCTTATTCCAATGAATTCCACATTCCATTCCATTCCATTCCACGTTCCATTCCACATTCCATTCCATTCCATTCCACATTGCATTACACATTCCTTTCCACAATCTATTCCACATTCCATTCCATTCCATTCCACATTCCATTCCACATTCCAATCCATTACATTCTAGTCAATTCCACATGCCATTCCACATTCCAATCCATTCCATTCCACATTCCATTCCACATTCGATTGCATTCCTTTCCACATTCCATGCCATTCCATTCCACTGTCCATTCCACCTTCTATTCCGTTCCATTCCACATTTCATTCCACCTTCCACTGCACGTTCCTTTCCACTTTCCATTCTACGTTCCATTGCTTTCCATTCCACGTTCCATTCCAACTTCCGTTCCACATTCCGATCCTTTCCATGCCATTCTGGTCTACATTCCATTCCATTCCATTCCACATTCCATTCCATTCCTTTCCACATTCCTTTCCTTTCCATTGAACATTCCATTCCACATTCCATTTCACTTTCTATTCCACATTCCCTTCCACATTCAAATCCACTTTCCATTTCATTCCATTCCACTTTCCATTCAATGATCCATTCCTCATTCCATTCCACCTTCCATTCCATTCCATTCCATTCCATGTTCCATTCCACGTTCCATTCCACATTCCTGTCCACCTTCCATTTGCTGTTGCATTCCAGGTTCCATTCCAAGTTCCATTCCATTCCACCTTCTATTCCACATTCCATTCCTTTCCATTACACTTTCCGTTCCACATTCCATACAACATTCCATTCCACTTTCCGTTACTTTCCATTCCACATTAAATTCCACATTCCATTTCACATTCTATTCCACATTCCATTCCACGTTCCATTCCGTTCTATTCCACGTTCCATTACACATTCCTTTCCACATTCCATTCCACATTCTATTCCATTACATTCCATTCTACATTCCTTTCCACATTACATTCAACATTCCATTGCATTCCGTACCGCGTTTCATTCCACATTCCATTTCACTTTCCATTCCACCTTCCATTACATTCCATTTCATGTTCCATTTCATTCCATTCCACATTTCATTCCACATTCCATTTCATATTCCATTCCACCTTCCATTCTATTCCATGCGTTTCCAATCCTCATTCCATTCCATTCAATTCCACTTCCCATTCCATTCAATTCCTCATTCCATTCCATTCCTTTCCACTTCCATTCCATTCCATTCCTCATTCCACAGCATTCCATTCCTTTCCAATTTTAATTCCACATTCCATTCACATTCCATTCCCTTCCATTCCACATTCCATTCTCCGTTCCATTCCATTCCACTCCAAATTCCTTACCACTCAATTCCATTCCATTCCATTCCATTCGACTTTCCATTCCACATTCCATTCCATTCCATTCCAAATTCCATACTATTCCCTTCCATTCCATTCGAAATTCCATACCATTCCATTCCATTCCATTCCTGATTGCTTTCCACTATGTTTCACCTTCTATTCCACATTCCATTCCATTCCTTTCCATTCCACATTCCATTCTACATTCCATTTCCTTCCATTTCACATTCCATTCCTTTATATTCCACATTCCATTCCATTCCATCCCACATTCCATTCCACATTCCATTCCATTACATTCTGTTCACATTCTGTTCCATTCCACATTCCATTCCTCGTTCCATTACACAATCCGTTGTATTCCACTTCACATTCCATTCCACAATGCAATCTATTCCATTCCGCGTTCCGTTCCACATTGCATACCACATTCCATTCCATTCCGTTCCGCATTCCATTCCGTTCCAATGCACATGCCATTCCATTCCATTCCACATTCCATTCCACTTTCTATTCCTCCTACCATTCCGTTCCATTCCACGTTCCGTTCCACATTCCATTCCAAATTCCATTCCGGTCGATTCCACATTCCATTGCATTCAATTTGACATTGCTTTCCACATTCCATTCCATTCCATTCCACATTCCATTCCATTCAATTCCACATTCCACTCCACATTCTATTCCACATTCCATTCCACATTCCATTCCATTCCACATTCTATTCCATTCCATTCCACATTCCATTCCACATTATATTCCACACTTCTTTCCATATTCCATTCCATTAAATCCAAATTTCATTCAACTTTCTATTCCACTTTCCATTCCACAATGCATTCCATTCCATACCACTTTCCTTCCACATTACATTCCACATTCCAGTCCACATTATATTCCATTCTATTCCACATTCCATTGCAGATTCCATTCCACATTCCTTGCCATTCCATTCCACATTCCATTCCACGTTCCATTCAACATTCCATAGCACATTCCATTCCATTCCATTCCACATTATATTCCACAAGGAACTCCATTACTTTTCACATTCCATGCCACATTCTTTTCAACATTCCAATCCATTCAATTCCACTTTCCAATGCAAGTTACATTCCATACCATTCCACGTTCCATTCCACGATCCATTCCACATTCCATTCCACATTCCATTTCACATTCCTTTCCATTCCATTTCACATTCCATTCCATATACCATTCCACTATATTGCATATTCCATTCCACATTCCATTCCTCTTTGCATTCCTTTCCATCCCACATTACATTCCACATTCCATTCGTTTCCCTTCCACGTGGCAATCCACGTTCCATTCCACTTTCCATTCCACATTCCATTACACTCCATTCCACATTCCTTACCATTCCATTCCATTCCATTCCACAATCAATTCCATTCCATTCCACATTCCGTTCCACATTCCATTCCACATTCCATTCCATTCCAATCCACATTCCATTGCATTCCATTGCACATTCCTTTCCACTTTCCATTCCCTTCCATTCCACATTCCATTCCATTCCATGTTCCCTTCCAAATTCCATTCCACATTGCATTCCTCATTCCATTCCATTCCATTCCACATTCCACTCCATTACTTTCCATTCCATTTCAAATACCATTCCACTTTCCATTAATTTCTATTCCTTTTCATTCCACATTCCAATGCATTCCATTCCACATTCCATTCCATTCCAATCCACATTTCATTCCACATTTTATTCCATTCCATTCCACATTCCATTCCACATTCCATTCCACGTTTCCTTCCACATTCCATTCCATTCCTCATTCCATTTCACATTCCATTCCACATTCCATTCCATTCCTTTCCACATTCCTTTTCACTTTCCATTCCACTTTCCATTCCACAATCCATTCCACATTCCCTTCCATTCCATTCCACACTGTATTGCAAGTTCCATTCCATTCAATTACACGATACATTCCATGTTTCATTCCACATTCCATTCCACATTCCATTCCACCTTCCAATGCATTATATTACACATTCGTTTCCACTTTCCATTCCATTCCATTGCACATTTTGTTCCACATTGCATTACACATTGCATTCCACATTCCGTTCCACATTCCATTCCATTCCATTCCACATTCCATTCCGCATTGTATTCCATTCCATTCCATTCCATTTCACATTCCATTCCACCCTGCATTCCACATTCCAATCTATTGAATTCCACATTCCATTCCACATTCCATTACTTTCAATTCCACATTTCGTTTCACATTCCATTCCGCATTCCAGTCCACATTCCATTCCATTCCATTCCACATTCCATTCCATTCCTTTATATTCCTTTCCATTCCATTCCACGTGCCAGTCCACATTCCATTGATTCCATTCTACGTTCCATTGCAGATATCATTCCATGCCACTCCACGTTACATTCCACATTCCATTGCATTCCATTCCAAGTTCCATTCCACACTCCATTCCACATTCCATTGCACATTCCTTTCCCTTCCTTTCCACATTCAATTCCACATTCCATTTAACATTCCGTTACATTCCACTTCACATTCCATTCCAGAATCCAATCCATTCCATTCCACATTCCATTCCACATTGCATGCCACATTCCATTCCATTCCATTCCACTTTCCATTCCACATTGCATGCCACATTCCATTCCATTCCATTCCACTTTCCATTCCACATTCCATTCCTTTCCTTCCCACATTCCATTCCACATTCCAATCAATTCCATTCCGCGTTGCATTCTACGTTCAATTCCAGGTTGCATTCCACGTTCCATTCCACTTTCCATTCCATTCAAATCCACATTCCATTCCATTCCATTGCACGATCCTTTCCACTTTCCATTCCTCATACCATTCCGTTCCATTCCACATTCCATTCCACATTCCATTCCGTTCCATTCCACATTCCATTGCATTCCATTTGACATTGCTTTCCACATTACATTCCATTCCATTACACTTTCAATTCCATTCAATTCCAGATTCAACTACACATTCTATTCCACATTCCATTCCACATTACATTCCATTCCATTCCACATTCTATTCCATTCCATTCCACATAACATTCCACATTATATTCCACACTTCTTTCAACATTCCATTCCATTCCCTTCCACGTGGCATTCCACATTCCATTCCATGTTCCATTCCACATTCCATTACATTCCATTCCACATTCCATTCCGTTCCTTTCCACATTCCATTCTTTTCCACATTCCATTCCACAACCTTTTCCATTCCATTACACATTCCATTCCATTCAATTCCACATTCCTTTCCACATTCCATTCCACATTCCATTGCACGTTCCATTCCATTCCATTCCACATTGCTTTCCATTCCATTCCACGTTCCATTCCACTCAATTCCACATGTCATTCCATTGCACTGCATTCCACATTCCACTCCATTCCATTCGGCATTCCATTCCATTCTATTCCACTTTCCATTCCATTCCATTCCACATTCCATTCCATTCCATTCCACATTCCACACCACATTCCATTCCACATTCTGTTACACTTTCCATTCGATTTCATTCCTCGGTCTATTCCACTCCATTTGACATTCCATTGTACGTTCCATTCCATTCCATTCCACATTCCTTTCCATTCAATGCCTCATTTCTTTCCATTCCATTGCATTCCACATACCATTCCATTCCATTCCCATTCCATTCAATTCCTTTCCATTCCATTCCACATTCCATTTCATTCCATTCCACATTCCATTCCATTCCATTCCACATTCCATTCCATATTCTTTTGCACGCTCCATTCAGTTCACGATCCATTCCATACTACATTCCAGATTTCATTCCACATACCATTACACATTCCATTCTAGCGTCCATTCCACTTTCCATTGCTCGTTGCATTCCATTCCATTTTGCGATCCATTCCACATTCCATTCCACGCTCCATTCCACATTCCATTCCGCATTCCATTCCACATTCAGTTCCATTCCATTCCACATTCCATTCCAGATTCCATTACACATTCCATTCCATTCCATTTCTCATTCCATTCGGCATTCCATTCGACATTCCATTCCACATTCCATTCCACACTCTATTCCATTCCATTCCACATTTCATTTCCATTACATACCATTCCATTCCACATTCCATTGCATTCCATTCTATTCCACATTCCATTTCTAATTGCATTACATTACATTCCTTATTCCATTCCACATTGCATTCCACATTCCATTCCACGTTCCATTCGATTCCATTCCATTTCACTTTCCGTACCATTCCATTCCACATTCCATTCCACTCAGTTCCATATTCGATTGTAGATGGCATTCCATTCCATTCCATTCCACATTCCATTTCACAATCTATTCCATTGCATTCCACATTGCATTCCACATTCCTTTCCACATTCCATTCCACATTCCATTCCATGTTCCATTCCACATTTCGTTCCATGCTCCTTTCCAAGTTCCATTCCATTCCATTCCATTGCATTCCACGTTCCATTTTGCATTCCATTCCCCATTCCATTCCACGTTCCATTTCACAATCCATTCCACATTCCATTCCATTCCACATTCCATTCCACATTCCTTTCCATTCCATTCCACATTCAATTCCTCATTACAATCCATTCCATTCCACATTCCATTACACGTTCCATTCCACAATCCACTCCGCATTCCATTTCACGTTCCATTCCATTCCATTCCACCTTCCATTCCACTTTCCATTCCATTCCATTCCCCATTCAATTCCATGTTCCATTCCACATTCCATTACAAATTCCATTCCATTGCATTACACATTCCATTCCACATTCTATTCCATTCTATTCCACATTCTATTCCATTCCATTCCACGTTGCATTCCATTCCATTTCATTCCACATTTCATTCCATTCCATTCCGCACTCCATTCCATTCCATTCCATTCCATATTCCATTCTAATCCATTCCATTCCATTCCACATTTCTTTTCATTTCATTCCATTCCACATCATATTCCATTCCATTCCATGTTCCATTTCTTTCCATTCCACATTCAATTCCATTCCATTCCTCATTCCATTTCACAGTCCATTGCATTCCATTCCACATTCCATTCCATTCCCCATTCTTTCAACATTACATTCCACGTTCCATTCAAAGTTCCATTCCACGTTCCATTCCATTTTCCATTCCATTGCATTCCATCTTCCATTCCTTTCAATTCCATATTCCATTCCATTTCGTTTCACATTCCATTCCACTTTCAATTTCACATTCCATTCCACATTACATTCCACATTTCATTCCATTCCATTCCATTCCTTTCCGTTCCACATTCCATTCCATTCCAATCCACATTCCATTCCATACCATTCCACATTCGTTTCCATTTCATGTGACATTCCATTTCATTTTCCATTCCACATTCCTTTACATTCCATTCCACTTTCCATTCCATTCCATTCCACATTCGATTCCACATTCTGTTCCACGTTCTATTACTTTCCATTCCTTTCCAAATTCCATTCAATTCCATTCCTCATACCATTCCATTCCACATTCCATTCCATTCCATTCCATTCTACATTCCGTTCCACATTCCATTCCATTTCATTCCACAGTCCATTTCAAATTCCATTGCATTCTATTCCACATTCCATTCCACATTCCATTCCATTGCATTCCACATTCCATTCCATTTCGTTCCACATTGCTTTCCATTCCATTTCATTCCATTCCATTCCATTTCATTGCACATTAGATTCCTTTCCATTCCGTTCCACATTCCCTTCCATTCCATACTGATAACCATTCCATTCCATTCCACATTCCATTCCACATTGCATTCTTTTCCATTCCAGATTCCGTTGCACATTCCATTCCACATTCCATTCCACAATCCCTTCCGTTCCATTGCACATTCCTTTCCATTCGATTCCACTTTCCATTCCACATTCCATTCCATTCCTTTACACATTCTATTCCATTCCATGCCACATTCCATTCCATTGCACGTTCCATTCTAAAAGCCATTGCATTCCATACCACATTCCATTTCACATTCCTTTCCGTTCCATTCCACATTCCATTTCACATTCCATACCATTCCATTTCACGTTCCATTCCACAGTCCATTCCATTCCATTCCACATTCCATTCCATTCCCTTCCACATTCCATTCCATTTCTTTCCATTCCATGACATTCCATATTCCATTCCACATTCTGTTCCATTCCACATTCCATTCCATTCCAATCCGTTCCACATTCAGTTCCGTTCCACATTCCATTCCATTCCATTGCACATTCCATTCTGCATTCCATTCCATTCCGCATTCCATACACTTTTCCATTCCATTCCATTGCACATTCCATTCCTTTGAATTCCGCTTTCCATTCTAATCCATTCTACGTTCCATTCCACTTTCCATTCCAATATCTATTACACTGCCATTCCTTTCCATTCCACGTTCCATTACACTTTCTATTACAATACTTTCCACATTGCAGTCCACTTTCCATTCCACATTCCAGTCCACATTCCATTCCATTCCATTTAATTTCACATGCCATTCCATTCCATTCCACTTTCCATTCCATTCCATTTCACATTCCATTCCACTTCATTCCATTCCACATTCTATACCATTCCACATTACATTCCATTCCTTTCCACATTCCATTCATATCCATTCCGTTGCATTCCATTCCACATTCCATTCCATTCCATTTCCTTCCACTTTCTAATCCATTCCACATTCCATTCCATTCCATTCCAGATTTCATTTCATTCCATTCTACATTGCATTCCATTTCAATCCATTCCACATTCTATTCCATTACACAGTCCATTCCATTCCACATTCCACACCACATTCCATTCCACATTCCATTACATTACATTCCACCTTCCAATCGATTCCACATTCCATTTCATTACATTAAAGATTCCACTCCACATTCCATTCCATTCCCTTCCATTCAATCCCACATTCGATTCCATTGCATTCCACATTCCATTTCACATTCAATTCCATGTTCCTTTCCACATTCCATTCCTCGTTCTGCTCCACATTCCATTTCACATTCCATTGCATTTTCCTTTCCATTCAATTCCATGTTTCATTCCACATTCCATTCCATTCCATTCCACTTTCTTTTCCACATTCCATTCCACATTCCATTTCACATTGCATTCTGTTCCATTCCACAATTCGTTACACAATCCATTCCATTCCATTCCACTTTCCATTCCACATGCCATTCAACATTCCCTTCCACATTCCATTCCGTTCCACATTGCATTCCACATTCCTTTCCATTCCATTCAATTCCACATTGCATTCCACATTTCTTTCCATTCCATTTCACATTCCATTCCACATTTGATTCCACTCCATTCAACTTTCCATTCCACGTTTCATTCCACATTCCTTCCCACATTCCATTCCACTTTCCATTCCTTTCCATTCCACGTTCCATTCCACGTTCCATTAGACATTCCATTCCACGTTCCATTCCATGTTCCATTCCATTACATTCCACTTTCCCTTTCATTCCACATTCCATTCATTTCCATTCCACATTCCATTCCACCATACATTGCATTCCATTCCACATTCCATTCCGTATTCCATTCCATTCCATTCCATTCCACATTTCTTTGCACACTAAATGCCATTCCATTCCACATTCCATTGCACATTCCTTTCCACGTTCTGTTCCATGTTCCATTCCAGGTTCCATTGAACGATCCATTCCATGCCATTCCACCTTCCATTCCATTCCATTCCGCGTTCCATTTCATTCCCTTCCAAATTCCATTCCACATTCCGTATCACATTCCTTTCCACATTCCATTTAACCTTCTATTCCATTCCATTCCATTCCACTTTCCTTTCCCTTCCATTCCACATTCCATTCCATTCCACTACACATTCCATTCCACATTATATTCCACATTCCATTCCATTCCATTCTATTCCACGTTCCATTCCATTCCATTCCACGTTCCATTCCATTCCATTCCATTCAACATTGCAAACTTTTCCATTCTACATTCCATTCCATTCCACATTCTATTCCATTGCATTCCACATTCCATTCCATATTCCATTCAACATCCATTCCATGTTCCATTCCATTCCATTCCACGTTCCTTTCCACTTTCCATTCCATTCCATTCCACTTTCCATTCTACATTCCATTGCACATTAAATTCCACTTTCCATTGCACAATCCATTCCACGTTTCAATCCAGGTTCCATTCCAAGTTGCATTACACATTCAATTCAATTCCATTCCACTTTCCAGTCCAAGTTCTGTTCCAGTGTACATTCCACATTCCATTCCACATTCCATACCCCATTGCATTCCATTCCATTCCACATTCCATTGCACATTCCCTTCCACATTTCACTCCATTCCATTCCACATTCCATTCCATTCCATTCCACATGATATTCCATTTCATTCCACATTGCATTACTCATTCAATTCCACTTTCCCTTCCACATTCCATTCCATTCCATTCCACGTTCCATTCCATTCCATTCCACGTTACATTTCATTCCTTTCCACATTCCATTCCACATTCCATTTCACATTCCATTCCACATTCTGTTTCAGATTCCATTCCATTCCATTCCATTCCACATTCCATTCCATTCTATACCGCATTCCATTTCATTCCATTTCACATTCCATTGCTTTCCATTCCACATTCCATTCCACATTCCATTCCACATTCCATTCCATGTTCCTTTCCAGTCCATTCCATTCCACATTCCTTACCATTCCATTCCACATTCCATTCCACGTTCCATTGCATTCCATTCCACTTTCCATACCGTTCCATTCCACATTCCATTCCATTCCATTCCATCCATTGCATATTCCGTTCCATTCCACTCCATTCCACCTTCCATTCCACATTCCGTTCCATTCCACTCCATTCCACCTTCCATTCCACATTCTTTTCCCTTGCATTCCACATTCCATTCCATATACCTTTCCACATTCCGTTCCACATTCCATTCCACGTTATATTCCACATTCTATTCCACATTCCATTAAATGTTCCTTACCATTTCCTTTCACGTTCCATTCCCTTATATTACACTTTCCATTTCATTCTATTCCATGTTCCATTCCACATTGCGTTTCACATTGCATTCCACCTTCCATTCCTTTCCATTCCCCAGTCTATTCCCCATTGCATTCCATTCCACTCCACTTCAAAATTCCATTTAATTCCACATTCCTTTCCATTCCATTACTTTCCATTCCACATTCCATTCCATTCCACTTCACATTCCATTCTATTCCATTCCATTCCACATTCCATTAAATTTCATTCCACATTACACTACATTGCATTACACATTCCATTCCATTCCATTCCACATTCCATATCATTCCATTCCTTTCCACATTATATTAAATTCCATTCCATATTCCATTCCATTCCAAATCATTCCATACCATTCCACATTCCATTCCACCTTCCATTCCCTTCCATTACACATTCCATTTCATTCCATTACACATTCCATTCAGCGTTCCATTCCACGTTCCATTCCACGTTCCATTCCATTCCTTTCCACATTCCATAAATTTCCATACCATTCCACATTCCATACCTTTCCATTCCATTTCATTCCCGATTCCATTCCATTCCATTACACATTCTATTCTAAATACCATTCCATTACTTTCTACATTCCATTCCACATTCCATTCCATTCCATTCCACATAACATTCCTTTCAATTGCACATTCCGTTCCTTTCCAATCCACATTAAATTCCACATTCGATTCCATATTCCCTTCCACATTCCATTCCACGTTCCATTACACTTTCCATTTCACGCTCCATCCCATTCCATTCCACGTTCCATTCCACATTCCATTCCACATTCCATTCCACGCTCCATTCCACATTCAATTCCAAGTTCCATTCTACGTTGCATTCCATTCCATTACCCTTTCCATTCCCAGTTGCATTCAATTCCATCCCACATTCCACACCACATTCCATTCATTTCCATTCCACATTCCATTCCACAATTTCCATTCCACACTGCATTCCACATTGCATTCCATATTCCATTCCATTCCATTCCACATTCCATTTCACATTCCATTCCGTTCCATTCCATGTTCCATTCCGTTCCATTCCACATTCCATTCCACAATTTCCATTCCACATTGAATTCCACATTGCATTCCATTTTCCATTCCATTCCATTCCACATTCCATTCCACATGCATTCCATTCCAGTCCACATTCGATTCCACATTCCATTCAATTCCATTCCACATTCCATTACATTCCATTCCACATTCCATTACATTCCATTCCTCATTCCATTGCATTCCATTTTACATTCCATTCCATACCACGTTCCATTTAATTCCATTCCATTACCTTCAATTCCTTTCCACATTCCATTCCTTTCCATTCCATTCCAATCCATTCCGCTTTCCATTCCATTCCACATTCCATTCCATTCCATTCCATTCCACATTCCATTCCATTGCATTCCACATTCCATTCCATTCCATTCCCCATTCCATTTTTTGCATTGCATTCTACATTCCATTTCACATTCCATTCCATTCGATTTCAAATTGCATTCCATTCCATTCAACATTCCTTTCCACATTCCATTCCATTCTGTTCCACATTCCTTTCCACCTTCCATTGCATTCCATACCACATTCAATTACATTCCATTCCTTATTCCTTTCCATTCTATTTCACATTCCATTCCATTCGAAGTCCTATTTAATTCCAATCCTTTCCATTCCATTCCATTCCACATTCCATTCCCTTCCACATTCCAATTCATTACATTCCACGTTCCATTCCACATTCCATTTCACATTCTTGTCTACTTTGCAGTACACCTTTCATTCCACGTTATACTACATTCTATTCCACATTTCATTCCACTCCGTTCCACATTCCATTCCTTATTCCATTCCATTCGATTCCACATCCCATTCCATTCCATTCCACATTCCATTCCACTTTCCATTCCATTCCAGTCCACATTCCAGTCCACATTCCATCAGATTCCATTAAACATTTCATTCCACATTCCATTCCATTCCATTCCAATCCACTATCCATTCCTTTCCACATTCCATTCCTCATTCCATTCCATTCCATACCAGATTCCATTCCGTTCCAAATCCTGTTCAATTCCATTCCATTCCACGTTCCATTCAATTCTATTCCACGTTTGATTCCACTCCATTGCACGTTCCATTTCATTCTACATTCCATTCCCGTTTGCATTCCATTCCATTCCACATTCCATTCCATTCCATTCGTCATTCCATTCCATTCCATTTCACATTCCATTTCATTCCACGTTCCATTTAATTTAATAACATTACATTACATTGCTTTCCTCATTCAATTCCATTCCATTCCAAATTCCATTCCATTCCATTCCATTGCATTCCATTCTACATTCCATTCCATTCCATTCAACATTTCATTCCATTCCATTACATTCCATTCCACATTCCTTTCCAATCCATCCCACATTTCATTCCATTCCGCATTCCATTCCTTTACACATTCTATTCCACATTCTGTTCCATTTCACATTCCATACCATTGCTTTCCATTCCACATTACATTCAATTCCATTCCATTCCACATTCCATTCCATCCCATTCCACGTTCCAATCCATTCCATTACACTTTCCTTACCATTCCATTCTACATTCCATTCCACATTCCATTCCACTCCATATTCCATTCCACATACCATTCCACATTCCTTTCCATTCGTTTCTATTCCATTCCGCATTGAATTCCACATTCCTTTCCATCCCATTCCACATTCCAATCCATTCCATTACACTTTCCTTACCATTCCATTCTACATTCCATTCCACATTCCATTCCACTCCATATTCCATTCCACATACCATTCCACATTCCTTTCCATTCGTTTCTATTGCATTCCGCATTGCATTCCACATTCCTTTCCACTCCATTTGACATTCTATTCCACATTCCATTCCATTCCATTCCACATTGCATTCTTCATTTCATTAAACTTTCCAGTCCACGTTCCTTTCCACTTTCCATTGCACGTTCCTTCCCATTACATTCCACGTTCCATTGCATTCGAAATTCCATTCCATTCCATTCCACTTTCAATGCCATTCCATTCCACATTTCTTTCCATTCAATTCCATTGTACATTCCGTTCCACATTGCATTCCATTCCATTCCACTTTCCATTCCATTCCATTCCACATTCCATTCCATTCCATTCCATTCCACATTCCATTCCATTCCATTCCATTCCACATTCCATTCCATTCCATTCCATTCCACATTCCATTACATACCATTCCATTCCACATTCCATTCCATTCCAATAAACATTCCACTCCACGTTCCATTCCATGTTCCTTTCCATTCCGTTTCGCGTTATATTACACATTCAATTCCATTTTATTTCACGTTCCATTGCAGATTCCATTATACATTCCATTCAACATCCCATTTCATTCCATTTCACATTCCATTCCACATTCCATTCAATTCCACATTCCGTTCCACATTCCATACTATTCCACATTCCACTCCATCTCCCATTCAATATTCCATTCCACTCCTTTTCATATTCCATTCCACATTCCATTTCATTCCATTATAGATTGCATTCCTCATTCGATTCCACGTTGCTTTCCACATTCTATTGCATGTTCCATCTCTTTGCATTCCATGTTCCATTCCATTTCATTCTCCGTTCCATTCCATTCCATTCCACCTTCAATTCCATTCAATTCCACGTTGCACTCCACGTTCCATTCTACGTTTCTTTCCATTCCATTCCACGTTCCTTTCCATTCCATTCCACGTTCCATTACACATTCCCTTCCATTACATTGCCTTTCCTTTCCAGATTCCATTCCACATTCCATTCCACATCCCTTTCCAATCCATTCCACATCCCTTTCCATTCCATTCCACATTCCATTCCCTTCCATTCCACATTCCACTCAAATCCATTCCACATTCCATTCCACATTCTCTTCAATTCCATTCCACTCCATTCTACATTCCATTACACATTCCATTCCACATTCTCTTCAATTCCATTCCACTCCATTCTACATTCCATTACACATTCCATTCCTCATTCCAATCCATTCGATTCCACATTACATTACATTTCATTCCACAATCCATTACATTCCATTCTTTATTCCATTGCATTGCATTTTACATTCCATTCCATTCCACGTTTCATTTAATTCCATTGCATTCCATTCATTTCCTTTCCTCATTCCATTCCTTTCCATTCCACATTCCAATCCATTGCACTCCATTCCAATCCATTCCACATTCCATTCCATTCCATTCGTCATTCCATTCCACTCCATTCAACGTTCCATTCCACATTCCGTTCCAAATTCTAATCCACGTTCCTTTCTACATTCCATTCCACTTCCTACTACATTATATTTCACATTCCATTACAATCCGTTCCACTTTCCATTCCGCATTCCATTCCATTCAATTCCACATCCCATTGCATTCCATTCCACATTCCATTCCATTCCATTCTGCATTCCATTCCACATTCCATCAGATTCCATCACACATTACATTCCACATTCCATCCAATTCCATTCCATTCCACATATCATTCGTCTCCATTCCACATTCCATTCCATTCCATTCCATTCCATTCACCGTTCCATTCCATTCCATTCCATTCCAAATTCCATTCCGTTCCATTCCACATTCCATTCCGTTGCATTCCTTTCCATATTGCATTCCGTTCCACATTCCATACCATTGCATTTCACTTTGCATTCCATTCAATTCCATTCCTCATTCCATTCCACTTTGCATTCCATTCCATTCCACTTTCCATTTCATTCCATTCCACTTTCCATTCCATTCCATTCCATTCCACATTCCATTCCATTCCACATTCCATTCCACATTCCATTCCACATTCCCCTCCATTCCTTTCCACGTTCCATTAAACATTCTATAGCACATTCCATTCCATTCCATTCCACAATCTTTCAACATTCCATTCCACATTGCTTTCCATTCCATTCCACACACCATTCCACATTCCTTTCAACAATCCCTTCAACATTCGATTCCATTCCATTCCACATTCCATTCCACATTCCATTGCATTCCACTCCACATACCATTCCATTCCTTTTGACATTCCATTCCACATTTCATTCTATTCCATTCCACATTCCATTCCACATTCCATTCCACATTCCTTTCCACATTCCTATCCATTCCATTCCACACTCCATTCCACATTGAAATCCATTCCATTCCACATTCCATTTCACGTTCAACTGCACGTTCCATTGCACGTACCATTCCATTCCATTCCACGTTCCATTGCATTACATTCCATCTTCTCTGCCATTCCGTTCGACGTTCCATTCCACTTTCCATTCAACGTTCCGTTTAATATTGCATTCCACATTGCTTTCCACGTTCCATTCCATTCCATTCCATTTTCCATTGCACTTTCCACTGCGTTCCATTCCACATTCCATTTCTCGTTCCATTCACTTTCCATTCCATTCCATTCCATATTCCATTCCACATTCCATTACACATTCCATTCCATTCCATTCCACATTCCATTCCATTCCATTCCGCATTCAGTTGCATTCCATTCCACATTCCATTCCATTCTATTCCACATTCCATTGCATTCCTTTTAACAATCCATTCCACTTTCCATTCCATTCCACTTTCCATTCCACAATCAATTCCACTTTCCAATCCACGTTCCATTCCAATCAATATTCCATTCCATTCCATTCCACATTGTATTTCGTTCCACATTCCATTGCATTCCATGTCCCCTTCCATTCCATTCCACATTCCATTCCATTCCTTTCCACAATCCATTCCACTTTCCATTCCATTCCATTCTATTCTACAATCCATTCCACTTTCCATTCCATTCCATTCTATTCCACATTCTATTCCACATTGCATTCCACGTTCCATTCCATGTTCGATTCCACGTTCTACTCCATATTCCATTCCACGTTCCAATCCATTCCAATCCATTCCTGATTCGTTTCCTTTCCATTCCACATTCCAAATTCCATTCCATTCCATTCCATTCCGCATTCTATTCCACATTCCATTCCAATCCATTCCACATTCCATTCCACATTCCATTCCATTCCATTCCACATTCCACACCATTGCATTCCACCTTCCATTCCATTCCATTCCACGTTCCATTCCACGTTCCACTCCACGTTCCATTCCACGTACCATTCCATGTTCCATTCCACTTTCCTTTCCATCTTTCATTCCATTCCATTAAATTACATTACACATTCCATTCCATTGCATTCCACATTCCATTCCACATTCCATTCCACATTCCATTCCGTTACATTCCACATTCCTTTCAACACTCCATTCCACATTTCATTCTACATTCCATTCCGTTCCATTCCATATTCTATTCCACATTCCATTCCATTCCATTCCACATTCCGTTCCACATTCCATTCCATTCTATTAAACATTCCATTGCATTCCATTCCACTTTTCATTCCACATTCCATTCCACTTTACCTTTCACACTCCTTCCACATTACATGTCATATTCTATTCAATTCCATTCCCCATTCCATTCCATTCCATTCCACATTCCATTCCACATTGCATTCCATTCCTTTCCACATTCCATTCCACATTCCATTTCACTTTCCATTTCATCACATTCCACTCGCCATTCCATGTTCCAATCCACGCCCCATTACATTCCATTCCACGTTCAATTCCATTTTCAATTCCATTTAATTTCACGTTCCATTCTACGTTCCATTCTACATTCCATTCCGTTGCATTCCACATTCTATCCCACACTCCAATCCGTTCCATTCCACATTGCATTCCAAACTCCATTCCACATTCCATTCCACATTCATTTACAAATTCCATTCTGTTCCATTCCACATTCCATTCCCCACTCCTTTCCTCATTCCATTCCACATTCTACCCCGTTGCATTCCTCATTCCTTTGCACATTCTGTTCCATGTTACATTCCATATTCCTTTCCATTCCATTGCATTCCACAGTCCTTTCCACATTGCATTCCACGTTTCATTCCACTTTCCATTCCACGTTCCATTTCATTCCATTCCACATTCCATTTCACAATCCTTTCCTCATTCCATTCCACAATCCATTCCATTGCATTCCTCATTCCTTTGCACATTCTATTCCATATTACATTCCATATTCCTTTCCATTCCATTCCACTTCTTTCCACATATCATTCCATTCCATTCCACATTCCTTTCCACATTGCATTCCACGTTTCATTCCACCTTCCATTCCACGTTCCATTTCATTCCATTCCACATTCCATTCCATTCCATTCCACATTCCATTCCATTCCATTCCACATTCCATTCCATTCCATTCCACTTTCCATTCCACATTCCATTCCTCATACAATTACATTCCATTCCATTCCACGTTCAATTCAATTCATTTCCATATTCCATTTCATTCCATTCCGCATTTCACTCCACATTACATTCCATTCCATTCCACATTCCATTCCATTCCAGTACACATTCCATTCAATTCCATTACATTGCCCATTCCATTTCATTCCATTCCATTCAACATTCCATTCCATTACATTTCACATTCCATTCCACTGCATTCCATTCCACATTCCATTCCATTCCATTCCACATTGCATTCCATTCCATTCCACATTCCGTACCATTCCATTTCATAATACCTTCCATTCCATTCCACATTCCATTCCATTCCATTTCTCATTCCATTCCTTTCAATTCCACGTTCTGTTCCACGTTCCACTCCACGTTCCATTCCAGGTTCCATTCTTTGTTCCATTCCACATTCCTTTCCACATTCCATTTGATTCCATTCCATTCCATTCCACTTTCCATTCCATTCCATTCCACATTTCATTCCACATGCCATTCCACATTCCATTCCATTCCACGTTCCATTCCACATTCCATTGCATTCCATATTCCATTCAATTCCATTTCATTCCACATTCCATTCCATTCCATTCCGCATTTGATTCCATTCCATTCCACATTCCATACCATTCCATTACATTTCATTCTGTATTGCATTCTATTCGATTCCACATTCTATTCCACATACCTTTCCACTCCACTCCACATTCCATTCCATTCATTTCCACATTCCATTCCTTTCCAAACCACATTATATTTCACATTCCATTCTGTGTTCCATTTCACGATCTACTCCACGTTCCATTCCATTTCATTCCACGTTCCATTCCATCTTCCATTCCACTTTCCATTCCACATTCCATGACACGTTCCATTCCATTCCATTCCGTGTTTCATTCCACTTTCCATTCCATTCTATTTCACGTTCCATTCCACATTGCATTCCATTCCATTCCACATTCCATTCCAAATTCCATTTCTTTACATTCCACTTTCCATTCCACATTCCATTCCACATTCCATTCCATATTCCATTACATTCCATTCCAAATTGCATTTCACATTCCATTCCACATTCAATTCCATTCCATTCCACTTTCCTTTCCATATTGCATTCCATTCCAGACCACATTCCATTCCACATTCCATTCCATTCCATTCCTCTTTCCAATCCCTTCCATTCCACATTCCATTCCACATTCCATTCCATTGGATTCCAGATTCCATTCTTCATTCCAATCCATTCCATTCCAAGTTCCACTCCATGTTCTATTCCACAATCCATTCCACATTCCAGTCCACGTTCCAATCCATTCCTTTCCACTTTCCATTCCACTTTCCATTCCACTTAAATTCCACTTTCCATTCCACATTCCATTGCCCATTGCATTCCACACTCCATTGCACATTCCATTCCACGTTCCATTCAACGTTCCATTCAACGTTCCGTTCCACGTTCCATTCCACTTTCCATTCCATTCCATTTCACGTTCCATTCCACATTCCATTGCCCATTCCATTCTACGATCCATTCGACATTCCATTCCACTTTCCATTCCATTCCGTTCCCCAATCCATTCCACATTATATTCCAATTCATTCCACGTTCAATTCCACGTTCCATTGCACATTCCATTCCATTCCATTGCACATTCCATACCATTCCATTCCATTCCATTCCACAATCAATTTCATAACTTTCCACATTCCATTCCAGATTGCATTCCATTCCATTCCACATTCCGTTCCATTCCATTCCATATTGCATTCCATTCTATTCCACATTCCATTCCACTTCCCTTTCCACATTCCTTTCCTCATTACATTCCACGGTTCATTTGACTTTCCATTCCACGTTCAATTCCATTCAACTCCAAGTTCCATTCCTCATGCTATTCCATTACATTCCACTTTCCTTTTCACATTCCATTCCACATTCCATTCAACCTTCCATTCCACATTCCATTCCATTCCATTCCACTTTCGATTCCAAATTCCATTCCATTCCATTCCGCATTGCATTAAACATTCCATTCCATTCCATTCGAAATTGCTTTGCACATTGCATTCGATTCCATTCTACACTCCATTCCACATTAGATTCCATTCCAATCCTCGTTCCATTCCACGTTACATTCCACATTACATTCCACGTTCCATTCCACATTACATTCCACATTCCATTCCACGTTCCACTACATTCTATTCCACGTTGTATTCAACATTCTATTCCAATCAATTTCATGATCCATTCCATACTACATTCTACATTCCATTCCACATACAATTCCACGTTCCATTCAACGATCCATTCCACGTTGCATTCCATTCCATTTCGTGTTCCATTCCACATTCCATTCGATGCTTCTTTCCACACTCCATTCCACATTCCATTCCGTTTCATTCCACATTCCATTCCACTTTCCATTCCATTCCATTTCTCATTTCATTCGACATTCCATTCCACCTTCCACTGCACATTCCATTCCACATTCTATTCCATTCCATTACACATTTCATTCTACATCCCATTCCATTCAATTCGACATTCCATTCCATTCCATTCTATTCCACATTCCATTCCTCATTTCATTACATTCCATTCTACATTCCATTCCATATTGCATTCGATTATATTCCATTCCCCATTCCGTACCATTCCATTCCACTTTCCATTCCATTCCGTTCCATGTACCATTGAACATTCCATTCCATTCCGTTCCATGTTCCATTGTACATTCCATTCCATTCCATTGCATTCCACATTCCATTTCACAGTCCATTCCATTGCATGCCACATTCAATTCCACATTCCATTTCACAATCCATTCCACGTTCCATTCCACATTACATTCCACATTCCATTCCACGTTCCATTCCATGTTTCATTCCATTCTATTCCACGTTGCATTCCACGTTCCATACCATTCCCTTCCACGTACCATTCCATTGCATTCCACGTTCCATTTCATTCCATTCCATCTTTCATTTCGCCTTCGATTTCACATTCCTTTCAACCTTCCATCCTTTCCAGTCCCCATTCTATTCCCCATTCCATTCCTTTCCTTTCCACTTCCCATTCCATCCAATTCCACATTCCTTTCTATTACATTACATTCCAGACCACATTGCATTCCATTCAATTCCGCATTCCATTCCATTCCATTCCAAATTCCATTAAGTTCCATTCCACTTTCCATTCCATTCCATTACATATTCCATTCCATTCCATTCCCTTCCATTTTCCATAACATTCCATTCAATTCCAGATTTTATTCCATTCCATTCCACTTTCCATTCCATTCCAATCCATTCCATTCCATTCCACTTTCCATTCCATTCCATTCCACGTTCCATTCCATTCGACATTTAATTCCAGCCCATTCTATTCCATGTTCCATTTCATTCCATTCCACTTTCCATTCCATTCCATTGCAAGTTCCACTCCATTCCATTCCAAGTTCCATTCCATTCCATTCCACTTTCCATTCCATTCCGTTCCAAACCATTCCACATTCCATTTCATTCCACATTCCATTACACTCCAATTCATTATACGTCCCATTCCATTCCATTCCATTCCATTCCTGATTCCATTTCATTCCACATTCCATTCCACTCCACTTTCCATTCCATTCCACGTTCCATTCCATTCCAACTTCCATACCATTCAATTCAACTTTCCATTCCACATGCGATTCCATTGCAACTTCCATTCCATTCCATGTTCAATTCCATTCCACATTCCATTCCATTCCATTCAATTCCACATTCCATTCCATTCCACATTCCAATCCATTCCATTCCACATTCCATTCCACATTCCATTCCACATTCCATTCCATTGCATTCCAGATTCCATTCCACATTCCAATCCATTCCATTCCACATTCCACTCCATGTTCTATTCCACAATCCATACCACATTCCAATCCACGTTCCATTCCATTCCATTCCACTTTCCATTCCACTTTCCATTCCTTTCCATTCCACGTTAAATTCCACAATCCATTGCCCATTGCATTCCAAGTTCCATTGTACATTCCGTTCCACATTCCATTCAACGTTCCATTCCACGTTCCATTCCGCGTTCCATTCCACTTTCCATTCCATTCCATTCCACCTTCCATTCCACATTCCATTGCCCATTCCATTCCACGATCCATTCCACATTCCATAACACTTTCCATTCCATTCCGTTCCCCATTCCATTCCACATTATATTCCATTTCATTCCACGTTCCATTCCACATTCCATTCCACATTCCATTCCATTCCATTGCACATTCCACAACATTCCATTCCATTCCATTCCACAATCCATTCCATAAATTTCCACATTCCATTGCAGATTGCATTCCATTCCATTCCACATTCTGTTCCATTCCTTTCCACATTCCATTCCATTCCACTTTCCAATCCATTCCATTCCACATTCCATTCCACATTCCATTCCATTGCATTCCAGATTCCATTCCACATTCCAATCCATTCCATTCCACATTCCACTCCGTGTTCTATTCCACAATCCATCCCACATTCCCATCCACGTTCCATTCCATTTCATTCCACTTTCCATTCCACTTTCCATTCCTTTCCATTCCACATTCCATTCCACAATCCATTGCCCATTGCATTCCATGTTCCATTGCACATTCCGTTCCACATTCCATTCAACGTTCCATTCCACATTCCATTCCGCGTTCCATTCCACTTTCCATTCCATTCCATTCCACGTTCTATTCCACATTACATTGCCCATTCCATTCCACGATCCATTCCACATTCCATAACACTTTCCATTCCATTCCGTTCCGCATTCCATTCCACATTATACTCCAATACATTTCACGTTCCATTCCACATTCTATTCCATTCCATTGCACATTATATAACATTCCATTCCATTCCATTCCACAATCCATTCCATAAATTTCCACATTCCATTCCAGATTGCCTTCCATTCCATTCCACATTCTGTTCCATTCCATTCCACATTCCATTCCATTCTATTCCTCATTCCATTCCACATTCCATTCAAGGTCCCTTTCCACATTTCTTTCCTCGTTACATTCCACCATCCATTCCACATTCCATTCCACGTTCAATTCCTTTCAATTCCAAGTTGCAATACTCATTCTCTTTCATTCCATTCCACATACCTTTTCACATTCCATTGCACATTACATTCCACGTTATATTCTGTTCAAGTCAACATTCCATTCCACGTTCCATTCCACATTCCATTCAACCTTCCCTTCCACATTCCATTCCATTGCATTCCACTTTCGATTCCAAATTCCATTCCATTCCATTACGCATTGCATTAAGCATTCCATTCCATTCCATTCCAAATTGATTTGCACATTCCATTCCATTCCATTCTACACTCAATTCCACATTAGATTCCATTCCAATCCTCGTTCCATTCCATGTTCCATTCCACATTAGATTCCACATTCCATTCCACGTTCCACTCCATTCCATTCCACGTTGCATTCAACATTACATTCCATTCAATTTCCCGATCCATTCCATACTACATTCCACAATCCATTCCACGTTCCATTCGACGATCCATTCCACGTTGCACTCCATTGCATTTCGCTTTCCTTTCCACATTCCATTCCATGCTTCATTCCGCATTCCATTCCACATTCCATTCCATTTCATTCTACATTCCATTCCACATTCCATTCCATTCCATTTCTCATTCCATTCGACATTCAATTTCACATTCCATTCCACATTCCATTCCACATTCTATTCCATTCCATTCCACATTTCATTCTACATTCCATTCCATACTATTCCGCATTCCATCCATTCAATTCTGCATTCCATTCCACATTCTTTTCCACATTCCATTCCATTCCATTCTATTCCACATTCCATTACATTCCATTCCATTTCTCATTCCATTCGACATTCAATTTCACATTCCATTCCACATTCCATTCCACATTCTATTCCATTCCATTCCACATTTCATTCTACATTCCATTCCATACTATTCCGCATTCCATCCATTCAATTCTGCATTCCATTCCACATTCTTTTCCACATTCCATTCCATTCCATTCTATTCCACATTCCATTACATTCCATTCCTCTTTGCATTACATTCCATTCCACATTCCATTCCACGTTCCATTCGATTACATTCCATTCCCCATTCCGTACCATTCCATTCCACATACCATTCCATTCCATTCCACATTCCATTGTACATTCCTTTCCATTCCATTCCATTCCACATTCCATTTCACAATCCTTTCCTTTGCATTCCACATTCAATTCCACATTCCATTCCACATTGCATTCCACGTTCCATTCCACATTCCATTCCACATTCCATTCCACGTTCCGTTCCAAGTTCCATTCCATTCCATTCCACGTTACATTCCACGTTCCATACCATTCCCTTCCACGTTCTGTTCCATTGCATTCCACGTTCCATTTCATTCCATTCCATCTTCCATTCCGCCTTCCATTTCACATTCCTTTCCACCTTCCATTCCTTTCCAGTCCCCTTTCTATTCCCCATTCCATTCCATTCCTTTCCACTTCCCATTCCATCCAATTCCGCATTCCTTTCCATTGCATTTCATTAAATACTACATTGTATTCCATTCAATTCCGCATTCCATTCCATTCCATTCCATTCCAAATTCCATTAAGTTCCATTCCACTTTCCATTCCATTTCATTACAGATTCCATTCCATTCCATTCCAAATTCCATACCATTCCATTCCATTCCACATTCCATACCATTCCATTCAATTCCACATTCTCTTCCATTCCATTCCGCATTCCATTCCATTCCAATCCATTCCATTCCATTCCACTTTCCATTCAATTCCATTCCACGTTCCATTCCATTCGACATTTAATTCCAACCCATTCCATTCCACGTTCCATTCCATTCCATTCCACTTTCCCTTCCATTCCATTGCACGTTCCATTCCATTCCATTCCAAGTTCCATTCCATGTCATTCCACTTTCCATTCCATTCCATTCCAAACCATTCCACATTCCATTTCTTTCCACATTCCATTCCATTCCATTTCATTCATCGTTCCATTCCATTCCATTCCTGATTCCATTTCATTCCACATTCCATTCCATTACACTTTCCATCCCATTGCACGTTCCATTCCATTCCATGTTCCATTCCATTCAACTCAACTTTCCATTCCACGTACCATTACATTGCAGCTTCCATTCCTTTCCACCTTCTATTCCATTCCACATTCCATTCCATTCCATTCCATTCCACATTCCATTCCATTCCACATTCCCTTCCTCTTTCCATTCAATTACTTACCACAATTCATTCCATTGCATTACATGTTCCATTCCATTCCATTCCACGTTTCATTCCACATTCCATTCCATATTCCATTCCACGTTGTAATTGACGATCCATTCCACTTTCCATTACACATTCAATTCCACAACATTTCAGATTCCATTGAACATGCCACTCCATTCCATTCCTCTTTCCATTCCACTCTATTCCACACTAAAGAACACATTCCATTCCATTCCATGCCACATTTCATTCAACTTTCCAGTGCATTGCATTCCATTCGATTCCATTCCATTGAATTCCATTCCACATTATATTCAATTCCACAATCCATTCCTCATTCTGTTCCATTCCATTCTACATTCTATTCCATTCCATTCAACATTCCATTCCATTCCACATTCCATTTCATTCCATTCCAAGTTGCATTCAACATTCTTTCCCACATTCCATTCCATTCAGTTCCACATTACATTCCCGATTCCATTCCATTCAATTCCAGATTCCATTCCCCATTCCATTCCACATTCCATTCCCCATTCCATTCCATTCCATTCCACATTCCATTCCATAATCCATTCCACATTCCATTCCATTCAATTACACATTCCATTCCCCATTACATTCGACATTTCTTTCCCCATTCCATTCCATTACATTCCACATTCCATTCCACAATCCATTCCACAATCCATTCCATTCCACTCCACGTTCCATTCCACAATTCATTCCACTTTCCATTCCTTTCTATTCGACATTCCATTCCACATTCCATTCCATTCCATTCCACATTCCATTCCATTCCATTCAACATTCGATTCCACTTTCCATTCCACTCCACTCCATATTCCATTGCATTGCATTCCAGATTCCATTCAACGTTCCATTCCGCGTTACATTCGACTTTCCATTGCACATTTCATTCCTTTCCATTCCACTTTCCATTCGACATTCCATTCCATTCCACTCAACTTTCAATTTAACATTCCATTCCACCATTCATTCCATTCCATTCCACATTTCTTTCCACATTCCATTCAACATTCCATTCCACATTCCATCCCATTCCATTCCACATTCCATTCAGCAATCCATTCCATTCCTTTCCGCATTCCATTCCACATTCCTTTCCATTCCTTTCCACATTCCTTCCACGTTACATACCTCGTTCCATTCGACGTTCCATTCCCCATTCCATTCTATGTTCTATTCCATTGCATTCCAAGTTCCATTCCATTCCATTCCACGTTCCTTTTCATTCCGTTTCACATTCCATTCCACATTCCATTTCAGATTCCATTCCACATTCCATTTCACATTCCATTGCATTCCATTCCATTCCATTCCGCATTCCATTGCATTCCAATCCACATTCCATTCCATTGCTTTCCAAATTCAATTACATTCCTTTCCACATTCAATTCCATTCCATATCACATTCCATTCCATTCCAATCCATTAGATTCCACATTCCATAGCATTCCATTCCATTCCACATTCCATAATATTCGATTACATTCCACATTCCATTCTTTCCATTCCACTTTCCATTCCATTGCATTCCACATTCCATTGTGTTCCATTCTATTCCACATTCCATTAAACATACCTTTCCCTTGCCCTCCAGATTCCTTTTAAAGCCGTTAGATTGCACTCTGCGTTGCATTCCATGTTCTATTGCACTTTCCATTACACGTTGCATTCCACATTGTATTCCACGTTCCATTCCATTCCATTACAAATTCCATTCCACATTCCATTCCACTTGGCATTCCACATTCCATTCCATTCCATTCCACATTGCATTCCATTCCATTTCACATACCCATCAATTCCATTCCACATTCCACTCCATTCCATTCTACATTCTATTCCATTCCATTCCAGATTCCATTCCATTCCATTCCACGTTGCATTGAATTCCATTCCACATTCCATTCCATTCCATATTCCTTTCCATTCCATTCCATTCCATTCCAAATTCCATTCTATTTCATTCCATTCCATTCCACATTCCATTCCACTTTCCATTCCATTCCATTCCACTATCCATTCCATTCCATTCCATTTCACGTTTCATTCCATTCCATTACACAATCCATTCCATTCAATTCTGCAATCCATTCCATTATATTAGGCTCCAATCCATTCCAGATTTCATTCCATTCCATTGCATTCCGTTCCAATCCATTCCACATTGCATTGCATTCCATTCCATTCCACTTTCAATTCCATTTCATTCCATTCAATTTCACATTCCATTCCACATTACATTCCAATCCATTGCACAATCAATTACACATTACTTTTCTTTGCATTCCAATCCATTCCACATCCATTCCACATTCCATTCTATTCCATTCCACATTCAATTCCAGATTCCATTCCAGTCCATTCAGCATTCCATTCGAAGTTCCATTCAATTGCATTCCACATTCCATTTCATTCCTTTCCGAATTCATTTCCATTATTTTACAAGTTCTATACCATTCCGTTCCACATTCCATTCCATTCCAATCCACTTTCCATTCCGTTTCAAATTCCATTCCTTTCCATTCAATATTCCATTCCATTCCATTCCACATTCCATTCTATTCCATTCCACATTCCATTCCATTCCATTTCACATACCCATCAATTCCATTCCACATTCCACTCCATTCCATTCTACATTCTACTCCATTCCATTCCAGATTCCATTCCATTCCATTACATTCCATTCCACGTTGCATTGAATTCCATTCCACATTCCATTCCATTCCATATTCCTTTCCATTCCATTCCATATTCCTTTCCATTCCATTCCAATCCATTCCAAATTCCATTCCATTTCATTCCATTCCATTCCACATTCCATTCCTCTTTCCATTCCATTCCATTCCACTGTCCATTCCATTCCATTCCGTTCCATTCCATTCCATTCCATTCCACGTTTCATTTCATTCCTTTCCACAATCCATTCCATTCCATTCCACATTCCACTCCATTATATTAGGCTGCAATCCATTCCAGATTTCATTCCATTCCATTCCATTCCATTCCGTTCCAATCTATTCCACATTGCATTCAATTCCATTCCATTCCACTTTCAATTCCATTCCATTCCATTCAATTTCATATTCCATTCCACATTCCATTCCAATCCATTGCACAATCAATTCCATATTACTTTTCTTTCCATTCCAATCCATTCCACATCCATTCCACATTCCATTCTATTCCATTCCACATTCAATTCCAGATTCCATTCCAATCCATTCGGCATTCCATTCGAAGTTCCATTCAATTACATTCCACATTCTATTTCATTCCTTTCCGAATTCTATTCCATTATTTTACGAATTCTATGCCATTCCATTCCAAATTCCATTCCATTCCAATCCACTTTCCATTCCATTTCACATTCCATTCCTTTCCATTCCACATTCCATTCCATTCCATTCCACATTCCATTCCATTCCATTCCATTCCATTCCACATTGCATTCCATTCCATTACACATTCCATTCCATTACAAATTCCATTCCATTCCTTTCCTTTAAATTCCAAATTCCAATCAACATTCCATTCCATTCCACTCCACATTCCATTCCATTGCGTTCCATATTCCATTACATTCCATTCCATTGCGTTCCATATTCCATTCCATTCCATTTAATTCCATTGCATTCCAATCTAAGTTATATTCCAATTCCATTTCATATTCCATTCCATTCCTTTCCACGTTCCGTTCCATTCCGTTACACCTTCTATTCCATTCCATTCCACATTCCTTTCCATTACATTCCACCTTCCATTCCATTCCATTCCACTCCAATCCATATTCCATTCCCCATTCCATTCCATTCCACATTCCATTCCGCATTCCAGTCCATTCCATTCCACATTCCATTCCACTTTCCACTCCATTCCATTCCACATTTTCTTCCACATTTTTTTCCATTCTATTCCACATTGCATTCCATCCCATTCCATTCGGCATTTCATTCCATTCCATTCCACATTGCATTCCATTCCATTCCATTCCAATCCTCGTTCCATTCCATTCCATTCCAAGTTATATTTCATTCCATTGCACGACGCATTTTATTCCATTTCCCGTTCCATTCCATTCCATTCCATTCCCTTCCACATTCCATTCCATTCCATTCCCTTCCACATTCCATTCCATTCCATTCCACATTCCATTCCATTCCCTTCCACATTCCATTCCATTCCTTTCCACATTCCATTCCATTCCATTCGATGTTCCTTTACACTTTGCATTCCACGTTCCATTCCACGTTCCATTCCGTTCCATACCACTTCCCATTCCATTCCATTCCACATTCCGTTTCATTCCATTCCACGTTCCATTCCACACTGCATTTCACATTCCGTTAAACGTTCCATTCCATTCCATTCCATATTCCATGCCATTCCATTCCACTTCCCATTCCATTCAATTCCACATTCAATTCCATTCCATTATATTCCACTCCAAATTCCATTCCATACCAATCCGCATTCCATTCCATTCCATTCCATTCCCCATTCCATTCCATTCCATTCCACATTCCATTCTGTTCCATTCCACATTGCATTCTATTCAATTCCACATTCCATTCCATTCCATTCCTTTTCATTCCACATTCCATACCATTCCATTCCATTCCAAATTACATTCCTTTCGATTCCATTCCATAGTCCTCACCACATTCTATTCCCTTCCATTCCACATTGCATTCCATTCCATTCCACATTCCATTCCATTCCATTCCATCCCATTCCACATTCTATTCCAAATTCTATTCCCTTGAATTCCACATTCAATTCCATTCCATTCCACTTTCCATTCCTCCTTCCATTTTACGATCCATTCCATTCAATTCCATTCCACATTCCATACCATTCCATTCCATTCCATTACGAATTCCATTACATTCCATTCCGCATTCTATTCCACATTCCATTGCATTCCATTACACGTTCCATTCCACATTCCAATCCATTCCATTCCACATTCAATTCCATTCCTTTACAGATTCCATTCGTTTCCATTCCACATTTCATTCCACATTCCATTCCACGTTCCATTACACATTCCATTCCACGTTCCATTCCACATTCCATTCCATTACATTCCACATTCCATTCTACTTTCCATTACATTCCATTTCATGTTCCATTCCGCTTTCCATTGGACGTTCCATTCCACGTTCCATTCCATTCCATTCCATGTTGCATTCCATGATCCGTTCCACTCCATTCCACATTCCATTCCATTACTTTCCACGTTCCATTCCATTCCATTCCACGTTCTCTTCCACTTTGCATTACATGTTCCATTTCATTCCATTCCACGTTCCATTCGACATTCTGTTTCACATTCCACTAAATATGCCATACCATTCCACATTCCGTTCCATTCTAAACCACATTCCATTCAATTCCACTCCATATTCCATTCCATTCCACGTTCCATTCCATCCATTCCAAATTCCAATCCATTCCATTCCATTCAGTAGCACATTCCAATCCACATTCCTTTGCATTCAATTGCACTTTCCATTCCACTTTCCATTCCCTTCCAATCCACATTCCATTCCATTCCAATCCATTCCATACCACATTCCATTATCTTCCATTCCATTCCGCATTCTACTCCATTTCATATTCGATTCCACATTCCACTCAATTCCATTCCATTCCATTTTTCATTCCATTTCATTCCATACAATTCCATTCCACATTCCATTCCATTCCATTCCATTCCACATTCCATTCCTTTCCATTCCATTCCACATTCCATTCCTTTCCATTCCATTCCACATTCCATTCCACAATCCATTCCATTCCATTCCACATTCCACTACACATTCCATTCCACTTTCCACTCCATTCTATTCCACATTCCTTTGCACATTCCATTCCATTCCATTCCACATTCCATTCCACATTCCATACTACATTCCTTTCCTTTCCATTGCACATTCCATGCCATTCCATTCCACTTTCCATTCCACATTCCATTCCACTTTCCATTCCATTCCATTACACGTTCCATTCCACGTTCCATTGGATGTTCACTTCCACGTTCCATTCCGCGTTCCATTACACATTCCATTCCCTTGCTTTCCACGTTGCATTCCGTGTTCCATTCCATTCCATTCCACATTCCATTCCATTCCTTTCCACATTCCATTCCATTCCATTCCATGTTCCTTTCCACTTTGCATTCCACGTTCCATTCCACGTTACATTCCGTTCCAAACCACTTCCCATTCCATTCCATTCCACGTTCCGTTTCATTCCATTCCACGTTCCATTCCACACTGCATTTCACATTCCGTTCCATGTTTCATTCCATTCCATTCCATTCCATTCCATATTCCATGCCATTCCATTCCACTTCCCATTCCATTCAATTCCACATTCCATTCCATTCCATTATATTCCACTCCAAATTCCATTCCATACCAATCCATATTCCATTCCATTCCATTGCATTCCACATTCCATTCTATTCCATTCCACATTCCATTCTGTTCCATTCCACATTGCATTCTATTCCATTCCACATTCCATTCCATTCCATTCCTTTTCATTCCACATTCCATTCCATTCCATTCCTTTTCATTCCACATTCCATAACATTCCATTCCATTCCAAATTCCATTCCTTTCCATTTGACATTGCATTTCTTTTTATTCCACATTCCATTCCATTGCATTGCACATTCCATTCCATTCTTTTCGGTTCCATTCCATATTCCTCACCACATTCTATTCCCTTCCATTCCACATTGCATTCCATTCCATTCCACATTCCATTCCATTCCATTCCATCCCATTCCACATTCCATTCCAAATTCTATTACCTTGAATTCCACATTCAATTCCATTCCATTCCACATTCCATTCCACTTTCCATTCCTCCTTCCATTTTACGATCCATTCCATTGAATTCCATTCCACATTCCACACCACTCCATTCCATTCCATTACGGATTCCATTACATTCCATTCTGCATTCTATTCCACATTCCATTCCATTCCATTACACGTTCCATTCCACATTCCAATCCATTCCATTCCAAATTTCAATTCCATTCCATTACAGATTCCATTCGTTTCCATTCCACATTTCATTCCACATTCCATTCCACGTTCCATTCCACATTCCATTCCACGTTCAATTCCACATTCCATTCCACATTCCCTTCCACATTCCATTCCATTCCATTACACATTCCATTCCACATTCCATACCACATTCCATTCCATTACACATTCCATTCCATTATATTCCACATCCCATTCCACATTCCATTCCAAGTTCCATTCCATTCCATTCCACGTTCCATTCCTCTTACCATTGGACATTCCATTCTACCTTCCATTCAATGTACCATTCCATTCCATTCCATTCCACATTCCGTACTACATTCCATTCCTTTCCATTGCACATTCCATTCCATTACATTCCACGTTCCATTCCACATTCCATTCCACTTTCCATTCCATTCCATTCCACGTTCCATTCCACGTTCCATTGGATATTCACTTCCACGTTCCATTCCGCGTTCCATTCCACATTCCATTCCTTTGCTTTCCACGTTGCATTCCGTGTTCCATTCCATTCCATTCCACATTCCCTTCCATTCCTTTCCACCTTCCATTCCATTCCATTCCATGTTCCTTTCCACTTTGCATTCCACGTTCCATTTCACATTCCACTCCGTTCCGTACCACTTCCCATTCCATTCCATTCCACGTTCCGTTTCATTCCATTCCACGTTACATTCCACACTGCATTTCACATTCCGTTCCATGTTCCATTCCATTCCATTCCATTCCATATTCCATGCCA